>NC_041333.1:4063200-4183200 GCF_004354835.1 Perca flavescens
AAATGTGCTATATAAATAAAATTGCCTTGCCTTGCCTTCTATTTTATTCCAAGTTTAGCGAAACACAGTAGTTTATCTGATAAAATAACCTTAGCGTGAATGCTTACTAGAGCTGGCCAATATATCAATATTCTATCGATATCGTGATCTGAGACTAGGTATCGTCTTAGATTTTGGATATCGTTATATCGCAATATGACATACTGTAAGTGGTGTCTTTTACTGGTTTTAAATGCTGCATTACAAGTGATGTACTTTTCTGACCTTACAAGATTGTTCTAGCTGTTCTATTAGTTGCCTTTTCCCCACTAAGACATTATGTGTGAAGATATTTTGTTAAAGCACCAATTGTCAACCCTAGAATATCATAATATCGATATCGAGGTATTTGGTCAAGAATATCGTGATATCTGATTTTCTCCCTATAGCCCAGCCCTAATGCTTACCTTCGCATGTATTTCTGGATGAGTCGTCTGTAAATGTCGCTTCAAGTTGGTGGTGTTTGCTTCACACGGTTTACAGGCGGTCTTGTTGTCCTTGTTGTCGTATGTGAAGTGTGACCAGATTCTTCGTTTTCGTCCTAGACCTAGCTGACGTTTCTGTTGTTCATGAGACGTGTCATTGCCCTCGGACCGGGTGCACTGCAAAACGTTGGCGTCTTGCTGACGAGCGAAGTCAACTGAAATTATCCCAAGCTGTGTAACTAAGACTGTGCAACTTGACACGAGTAAATATAATGTAAACAGCCTAACTGTGATAACGTCCTCGAAAATGTGCAAAGTTCTGCAAACTCGTTTTTGTTCTCCTCCTGTGTAACTGCTGCTGCGTTTGTTTAGCTGTTGCGCCAGCATTTGCAGCGGCTTTTTAAAATGGCTCTGCTGCTTCTGCATAGATCAACCTACCCTCAAAGATTCGCACTGATTGGATTTCTTCCCAACTTGTCCCACAAAGAGTAGTTCTGATTGGATCTCTTCTCTTCTCCATTCGTCCCTCCCTAACATTTATATATTCGTCACAGTCTTCGTCATCATATCTGACTTTTTATTTAGTTTTTGTCCGTGAAAAATGTTCGTTGAAATCGTCAATGAAATGAACACTGATCTGTTAGTAGAATGACAAGTGAAGTAGTTAAATTGTAAACTTATAAAACATCATTAAAGTGTTATTTATGTTTGTATTGTAGCTTGAATCATTGCATTTAGAATGCCTGTTTCCATTCATCATTATTCAATGAAAGATTAGTCTCGCATTGCCAGACCCTTCCTAAGGAGGGTCTGGCGAGTCCAGACAGCAATCGTCATGCGTGGCACTATGTGCCGAGCGGAGCCACGGTGCCTCTGCAAAATAGTCTCGGGAAGGAACTTGATTTGGTGGAACATGTACGTTCAAAAGTAGTTTTAGTCGTTCAACAGAAAACTCCGATTGGACAGGTAGTCTAGCTAGCTGTCTGGATTTACCCTGCAGAGATCTGAGGAGCAGTTAACCATAGTCCTCACAAATCCACCGGAGGTTAGAACGCCAACACAAAGAAAGAGGAAGGGAACGGGACATCCAAAAACGGACATCTGAAAAATCCATTCGGCAAAATTTCCGGCAGAACGAGAGCAATTCCGGAAGTGGAACGCTGTTGATATTGACTAATGAAAGCTTGATCATTAGTAGTCTCTATTAGGGCTGCCACCTCTTAGTCGATTAGTCGACTAATCGGTCGTTTTGGTCTTAGTCGACTAAGATTTCTTTAGTCGATTAGTCATTTTTTATGCTTATTCATTCTTAATTACTTATTTCCAAGAAACTTCTGAGCACATTTATACTAAACACAAGATGTAAAGTGTTGCTTTTGCAGGATTAATTGTGGAGAAACTCAGTTTTACAGATGGTTAATTAACTACATTTATATTGTGCTTTTCTAGTCTTAACCACCTCTCAAAGCACAAAGCTCTGTCAATTAAATCAACTAATCGATTAGTCGACAAAATCGTATAAGTTTTAGTCGACTAAGAATTTCTTTAGTCGAGGACAGCCCTAGTCTCTATGCCACCCTTAAAGGAAATCTCTACTGTAAAATTTCCAGACTGTTTAAAAAAAAACAACAGCTGGGCAACCTGTTAAATTTAAGACAGAAATGAGTGGAAATAATTAATTACTCAGTGAAATAGATTTTTGATTGCATTGACATGACATGTGAATGTTACCAATGATTTTTGGAAATTGTTTTCACCACTAACGGCATTGTTATGAATGGTTATTAATGGCTGATAAGTGATAACACTGCCAGGGTACAATAGAGGGGCTGATTTTCCCAGTAATGGTAGCATTACTGCTAATTACTGATGAATATCTTCTTCCCCAGTCATTTTAATTGGATGACTAAAAAAAACACAGGTTACACTACACTAACCTACAGAGAGAAAGCTGCAGAAACTCTGACACAGTTGTCCCAGGTGCTTTTTTTGGCTCTCTACACACGTACTGTAACGGCCAGACCCGAATGCAATTGATGTTCTCTGGGAGGGTTGTCAAAAAGCAAATAACTGGAATTCGCAAGTCTGGGAATTCAACATCACTGATGATATATAACATTGTATGTATCTAACAGATTGTGTATCCACCGGTGGGGTTTCCATTGAATTTGTGTGTGTGTGTTTGTGTGTGTTTTCCCTGTGGTTTGTTTGAAGGTATGAGCTGCTACAGAAGCAGCTTTTACGGCTGGAAGAGGCAGAAGGAGGCTTTGAGAGTTTCACGCGCAGCTACGAGACCTTCGGTGTGCAGCGACAGCCTGACAACAGCTTGTTTTTTCAAGAGTGGGCTCCGGGTGCAGAGGCCCTCTTCCTCACCGGTGACTTCAGTAAGTAGCCGGAGGAGGAACTGTCAGCTCCTGAACAACATGTCAGCTGTGTGATGTCCAGGTTGGGTTTCCATAAAGCTTTCACTGAGTTGTATTATTACACATTAGAGGGTGACACAGGAATCAATTATCGCTCCCATCCCATCCCGAGCCCACCAAAATACTCCCGTCATATCCCCATCACGTGACTGCCCCGACCCCCAAAAAAATTCTCTGCATTGCAGCGGCATTTTTTTATTTAATCTCCAGCTCCGTCCCGCCCGCTCCTGTTGATTTCTATGCTCTATTCCGTCCCTATCCAGTCCTTCCAGAAAAATACGGAGTTTTTCTGTGATTGTTGCGGACAAAAATTCTTGATTATGCGGCACGTTTTCTTAAAATGGAATATGCTGGATATTTATGCAATTTTATGCAATGAAATTGCAGGAACTTGCAAAAATTGCGGGAACTTGCAAAAACTGCGGTTTGATGAAAAAGAGAAAAAAGTGATTCCCTCAACGCCCTGCTTTTCGATGATGTTCACTTCGCGAAATTACGTCACTTCATAACGTTCCCATGGCAACAGGGAAAAAGGGCTGCTCTTGTGTGAAGTAAACTCAACATTTTTCAATTTTCTGATAAGCTATATGTAACTTTTTTGCAACGAAAAAACGAAAATGCGGGGATTATGAAATCATGCATTCCCGCATATTTTGCGCGGAAATCGGCAATTTATTCAGCGAAAATGCGGCTTTATGCCCCCGCATAAATATGCGGACTTTGGCTGATTATGCATTGAATTATGCGATCGCATAATCGTGTTTTTGTGGAGGGACTGCCTATCACGTTACCAACAGTTAAAAATGTACCTTCTACCACACATTAGGGATTGACTTTTTTTTTTTTTTTTTTTTTTTAAGTTCTGTTTACTGGTATTTAACAGACATTAAACACAACAAAAACAGATCCCACCCCAACCCACAACCCATGCACCCTAACATCCTCTTGTGGTTACAAAAAGGGATACAATCATTTTAAAACCATTATACAAATAGACCGACATTATACAGTACACCTTATCCAAAAAAGAAAAGGGGAGAAAAAATAAATAAATAAATAAAATTAAATGAATAAAAAAAAAAAAAAAAAAAAAGAGCTACACCTAAAGTCATCATCCTGTCACAGATGGAAACCGGAAACCAAACAACAGGCACACAACACACAAAAGCACAAAGCAAGCCAATCCACTTTTCCATGTTGATAAGAGCATTAAAATGAGAAACCATAATGGGACAAAAAGAAATCAAGGGACATTTAGAATAGATAAAAATTTGCAATTAATTGCGAGTTAACTATGACATTACTCGCAATTTAAATATTTTAATCATTTGACAGCACTAGTTAGGACATCTTCATTTGTGTTTCTTATTATGTTTAAAAGAAGCATGCATCAAGCTGATGGATGAAAGTATGCTTTATCACAGTTGTATAATCAGTTTGCAATAATAAATATGATTCCTGAAAATTTAATTACACTGTAATATAGAGCTACATAGACTGTTGGGACCAAAAAAGGAAAAAGAGATTTCAGTGCTAACAGGAAGGTTGCATATCTTCACTGTGCCTTTTAAATGAGTAACTTGGCATTTTAACACAAAGGGGCCAAAAATATAAGAAACCGCAGAGAAAACTGTGGTCATCCCTTTTGATCAACCAACCTGGGAGTAAGATTTGTGGAACATATTGATTACACAGGATAAACTTGCATACTAAAGGGGGGTTCTTTTGAATGTGCAAGTGTGTGTTAATATTTCAGTAGCTGGTTATTTCATCATCGCCTGCAAAGTTGTTGAGAGAGTGCAACCTCTGCGTTCACGCTGAAATCTCTATCCCCTCCGGTCCCAACTTTGAAAGTAATTTCAGGTTAATAGTCTTTTGAGTGTTATTTTCCGTTAATGCGGGCTGCGGAAAATGCAGCAAGATTATTTATTTTTGTCATCATTAACGAGATTAAATGAGACTTGCTCTCATCCATCAAATAGATATACAAGGTAAATCAACCTCACTGTGTCATTTTCTTTCCTTTTATCAAAAAATATTAATGCATCTATAACACATGCCAGTAGTGATATATTACTCTCAACAACAACAACAACAAAAAAATGTAATAACAGAAAAAAAAATGAAAAAGCAAAGAATGATGGTGAAACAATTCGGACCTGTTCACATAACTCTGATACCATTTGCCATGCCACAGCACAAACACTTACCTCTGTGCCACAGCCATTCTGATCCCACACCCTGCAGCTAATGATAAAGGAAAGCAAATGTTAACTGTAATACCTTCAGATTGATACTGTCTGCAAAAACCTGGAGATTTGTCAATTTTTTTTATTGTCCCTACACATTTTTTGTGCCAGTTAGTTGCCGTTGCTGCCATTCCCTCTTTCCATATTACTCCTGTTCTCTTTTTTTTTAATTATCTTCCCAGGACCTTGGGCAGCAGCTCAATTCCGACATTCAATTCTGTGAGAGATTACATTTTGACATGGCTCAGTCATATTATTTGATTTCAATTTCAGAGTAAATGTGGAAACAGCCCGGCAGCCCTAGTCATGAATATGGTGCAGGTTGGATGCATAATGTTTATTTTTTTAGAGGAGTTTAAGCAGAGGGAGATGCATAAATTGTAATAGAAAAAAAAAGACTTGGCCTGCCTCTGAAAAGTGCTTGTGTTGTGCCCGGTCACTTCTGGAGCATCTCCTGTGATTTATTTTCTATCCTGCCGTTGTTTTTGCTCATGAATAGCAAACAGATCTGGATTACTGAATAAAATCGGCATCCTAAATTGACATGCCAAGGTGGCTGCTTTTTGATAAATGTTTTGTGTCCTGATATATTCCTGCCAGTCAATGACAGTTGGTAATGTGGTATGAGCAGACTATGAACGTAACTCGTCTCTGTTGTTCCCTCCTGAGAGATAATTCAATGAGCAGTGAAGTGGTGTTTTATCAGTTTTTCTTTTAGATGGCTGAGCCCGCCGCTTTACTCACAGTCGCAAAAAGTACAAAGAGAGAGAGAGACTCCTGTAATAAGGAAGAATGCAACAGGCAATTGTTTAATTTGTAATCAAAAGTAATGAAAGCCCCTATGGTTGGATTTTTTAAATTTCTGACTTTGGGGTGGTAGACTCAAAAAAGACACTAAAAGCAACAAGTACAGACTGCATCACATGTGCATCAAGTGTTTCTATAAACAAAAACACACGTTATCAAAATAATTCATAAGAAGAATTCATAAGAAATTGTGTACATGCTTTAAATAAAGGTGATACGTAAATCTCAGTCTTCTACCAAACAGTACAGCACACTAGTAGGAGTGATATGAGCCTTGTTCTGGTCAGCATAGAACATCTACACAGTGTCAAGCTAATTTTCACATTACACAGTACGAAATATGGGCAAGGTAGTATTTTTCAATCTGGGGGTCAAGACCTCCCAATGGGTCACAAGATAGATCCCAAGCTGATAAACAAGATTTAAAAAAAACCTATTTGTGCTTCACTAAATATGAATTTCTTCAGACTTTTCCATAATCATCTCGCCTGTGATCCCTTCATACCAAAAGAAACGAGAGAGATTCATATTCTGACTTTGGCTGCTCTGTCATAAGCATCTATGATCATATGGCTTTCCTTGATCAGGATACAGCTGACCAGTATGATGTTTGGCTCTGTGCTGTAACCCAACTCATTTGGATGGGATTGTTCCCCTATAGATGGCTGGGAGAAATTCTCCCACCCCTACGCCAAGAAACCATTTGGCAAGTGGGAACTGATTCTGCCACCCAAGCATGACAAGTCTCCAGCTGTGGATCACAACACCAAACTCAAGGTAGGGAACAAAACCTCTTCATGCCTATTTTCACGCCCTCACCGCGTTGGTACGGGGACTTGTCACTGTAATGTGCGAGGGAGATTCCCTGTCATGTGTGGTGTCTTATGAACCGAGTGAAAACCTGGCATGTCGCCGTCAACATGTCATACTCGCAGCGCGCAGAAGGGAGATTACTGTATGTACACAGTCTGCACAGTGTTGGGTAGATACACCTGGGGAGCTCCGCTGATGGTTTTTATTTCAGCTCCTGACTGCTGCAGGTATCCCTCAAGACATTGTGCCGTGTTTGTCTGTGCAAATCACCCCCTCCCCGTCCCTGCATTGGGTGTACATGATTGGTTTTTAGCTCTAGTAAATAATTCAACAGGGTTAAATGCAAAAGACGCACCTCCCATTATGCATTGTCTCCCAAGCAAACGGCGTGGTAGAGAAATAATCCTGACATGAGATGCCAGGCCTGGAATGGATGGCATCGCGGCGCCACTCTCCTTGGGACCGGGTCATCGTTGGCACACTCCCGCGCCCTGGACAGGCTGCCCGGCTCCCATTGTCAGCGGAGGTCAGTCTAAGGACGATAAGAAGCAGATGGAAAAGCTGGCACCTGGCCTTTCCTTGTGCACCCCTGCTGCCTATGAATGGCTGTCTTGCTGTGAGCTCCACTTTAGAATTAGTTCCACAGCACTCCCTCGTGGAAGCACGAGCCTAGCTCCAATCACTCTCATGTAGGGCAGCTTGCCCTTCTATCCCCCCTTTTGTTCAGGGCCCAATTTGTCTCCATAAACAAGCAGTGTCCTTTTGTGGGTGCAGTCGAGTATTTACAATGAGCTCTTAATGTTGTAGTAGTATGCAAGACTTTAGAGAAGTGAACCAAGGTGTTATCTAAGCGATCAAATGCCCACTTTGTTTTAAATCCACACCTAACTTCTTGCATATTGCCTGGCTCCTGGTTGTTTTTTCCCATTCATGCACCCCCCTCAGCCTTCCCAGCAGTCTGATTTTTCTTTAATATTCCTAATGCTGGCCAATTTGTCTGAAGGACCATGGCTCTGTCAGGCTTTATGCCAGTCCATTTATCCAACTATCTTTTCCTAATCCTATAAACTGTGAAGCATGTCATAACGGGAGCCAGGCAACTAACCCCCAGGTGGCGTGGCCATAATGAAAAAAGCCCGGAGGGGGGTCTGGCCAATGGCTTGCAGGCAGGTGGCATTGGAACAGTCATTACTTCACAACAGCAGCCAGAATTAGTCGGGTTCTAATGCCTGGTTCTGCAGGGGACCAAACAGGGTGAACACACACTGTGGGTAACACTACAGGATCGATTTCTTGGTGGGTTTTTCCAACTCTCACGCTGGCTTTCTCCTTTCTTATTTGACTGATGGAGGCAAAGTAACTTTTCAGTTAGATTTCCAAACTATACCCATTTGACCCCCTTCCAGTCCTGAATTGCAGACATAATAGATGAGAGGCAAAGGATAATAATGATTTTCAATATTTTTAAATTGCTCCTTGGCTCAAATCCTCTCTCAAGATGAGCCAAGGAGTGGCTGTGTTAAAACCAACAGAGGAGTTGCACCCCCCCCCCCTCCAAAAAAAACCAAAACAGGATAATTACCATTGAATCCAGATTCACCACAACAAGTGTTCTGGTCAATACAGTAGCTTTTTGTCCTTTACAACAGTGGTTCCCAACCTTTTTTTTGGTCTGAGGTACCCCCACAGCCCTGTCAGATAAACTCCCCTCTCCTCTACCCCTTCATCAACTCCCAATGTATGTTCCAAATGTATAACACTATACATACTAATGTTATGTAATGTTTTCATACTTGTTATACCGTCAATATTTAGGCTGGTTTGGTTTGGTCAGCAATCATACTACTAGTAGGCTACTACTTGAAGTGAAATTGTCGGTTTCAGCCATTTCTCCAATACTTTTAGCAAATCATTTGAACTGTTTAGTCGTTAGTTTTAGCTATTTGTTTCTACCATTTATTCATTAACATTAGCTAACTATTTCAACTGTTTAGCCATCACTTTGAGCTAATCATTTGAACGTTTAAGTCATTACTTTTATTCATTTATGTCAGAGTTTTCCCTACCGATATAAGGCGCTGCCCCCAAGTCGTTTTGGGCAGCACCTAAGCCAAATTAATGTAAAATCAGTGTGAGAATCATAACTGACTTAATGACTTGATTATAGGACTCAGATCTAATAATTATACTAGGTCCCCAGTGGATTTCTTTAGCAGGCTCTGTCTTTAATTATCTGCTCTAGCTTTTCAAATGTTTCAGAAACAAATACGGTAATAATGATGGCCCAAGATGATGTGAAATTGCATATGTTTTTATTGAAAAATGTAACATTTTCTTGAGGAAGTATCCCTAAACCCTCCCCACCAACCAAATATGTGTGCCTGTGTCTTCCACAAACTTAGGGAAAACACTGTATTTCTACAATTTATTCATTACTTTAAGCTACGTGTTTAAAACTTCTGTGCTCACTTGCCAACTAGTTTGCACACACTCTTACATAACTGCAACATGTAGTGTCCAGGAGGTACGGCTGATATATTAATTTAATTAAATCATAATTTCTATTTGTTCAATTTTTATTTTCAAATTAGTTGAGTGGCTCCACAATCTTTCCACGCAGCCTCTTGTAACAACAGAAGTACCCCTGGTTAGGAATCACTGCTCTAACAGTACACCATAATACTGTATGTCTTCAGTGCTCTCTGGGAGTGCAGTATAATAGGCTTACAGCTGTGTGAGTTTTGCATTGGAGAGCAGGCTGCTTTCTGGAAGATTGGTGTTTTTCATGTTGACACATTGAAAAATGTTTGGCTTATTGGTTGAACAATCTGCCCCATCTTTTCTGTGTAATAGATGGGTAGTAAAAGCACAGTTTTATGATGTAAGCATTTCATGGCTGGAAGATGTAAATAAATGCTGACTTTAAAATAATCGCACACGTCCAGGGACAGAAACACGCTGGAGTCACAGAAGACCTTGAAGCCTCCTTTGATTTGTGGCCAGGCCTCTGAAACTGTTATTGTTCGGGCTAAGTCTTTACCTTTTTGGCAATGATGTTCCAATGCTACAATGTCTGTGGTGTGGTCCATATCCTGTCTGCCTATTGGACAACGTGTTTGTGTGTCCCCTTCCTCTCAGCATATGTAAATTGCCTGCTCTGTCTTTCAAATACCCCCTCTCTATGTCATTGTTTAAGTGCCCTTGCTTTAACATTACACTCATTTGTCTTTTTTCCCAGGTGGTAGTTCACACCATGGATGGTGGCCGGCTGTACCGCAACTCGCCTTGGGCAAAATATGTGAACAGGGAGGAGGAATCTGTCATCTACAACTGGGTTCACTGGGACCCCCCTCAGCCCTATATTGTAAGTTATTACTATTTTAATGTTTTCTTTTTTTCTTTTTGTATTTATTATTATTTTTTACTAATTTGTCTATTTTTATTTAAACACTCTGGTAAAGACTGGTTTACTTTTCTTCATTTTCTGTTACTGGAAGCATTTTCTGAACTGCCAACATTGCATTTTTTTTATGATCATTTGTTTTATTATTTTGATATTTTTGAACACACACAACATACAGAACAAACAAATACAATCGAACAGGAACCAAAACCCTCACCCACCCCCCACCCTCTGCGGTCTCGAGGAAAACAAAACAAACCAAAATACAAGAAATCAGGAATCACACCTTGCCTAGTCACTCTCCTCTAATAGACCTTTTTCATGGCAGACATGTTGACATGTCATAGTAGGAAAAGCACAGGTGTGTTCAAACCCATTAATGATGGCTGCATTCCACTTAGGAGAGGCCCTGGTATTGTGCATGCTGACTCACTGAAATAGCTTACTGGGACACTTGATGGAATTGAGCCATCGTTAAGGTTATCAATTTCATCTGTGCTTTTCCTACAAGTCAAAATGTCTGCTGTGGAAAAGGTCTATTCTTGTGATGCTGAGGTCATTAGGACTGATATTTGTGCCGCTGCATTTTTCCATAGGTCTCTAGTAGATGACTTTGCTTTGTTAATCCTTGCTGTAGAGAGCTCAAGCATAACTATGTCTAGAAAATACACCAACCACTGTTATATAAAAAGCGAGTGGGGGGGTGGGGGGAGCCAGCGCTGAGCTATCATTTTCTTGGTCGCAGTTGATCCAGCTAGTCAAATTTTCTTCGGTCTCCCAAGTAGGTGTAATTTAGAGTCATCATTAAAGGGGTGATGGAATGCAAAACCGATTTGATCTAAAATGACAGTTTAGTGGGTAACAGACATACATAGAACCTCAAAATCCCAATGACACCTGTTTCCTCTGCAAATCTCACAATTTGAAACTGCCTCTGAAAAACGGGCAAATCTCAACGAGCCGCTTAGTTGATGTCAACTCGGCGGCTCCTCCTCATTTGGCTCTAGTCTCTCTCTTTGTCACGCCCCAACATTTACATAGGCTACACAACTGACCTGAGATCAGGTAGACTTCTGAATCTAGGTTGCACAGATCTCTGCTATTCTATTACAAATTTCACTTCTGAAACTTTTTCAATCCAATCCAACTTTATTTGTTAAGTGCTTTAAAACAACCAAAATTGACCAAAGTGCTGTACAGAAGAATAATTATGACATCCTAAATAAAATACATATCAATATAACATGAATACAAAATAATAGTTGTGCAATGAAAAACAATCAATCTAAATAATTAAAAGAAGTACAACAAGTCAACATCTTACTAGGTGTCAAAGGCCACAGAGAAGAGATGGGTTTTAAGCATTAACAGTCTATGGTTTTAAGACGGGATTTAAAAACAGACAAAGAAGAGGCCTGTTTAACGGGCAGAGGCAGATCATTCCATAATTTAGGAGCCGCCACAGCAAAAGCAAGGTTTCCTCTGAGCTTTTGCTTAATTTTAGGCACACTCAGGAGCAGCAGATCTTCTGACCTGAGAGAAATCAACTATGTAAAGCTCAAATATGGGCCATTTTACGAAAATTGATGGCTAATTGCAAATTTTGTCCGACTGTGTGTCGGAGTTCAGCGACCAGTGCTGCCTGGGTTACTACATCGCCGCCCTGCCTGTCCTCCTTCACAGACCCCGGCATGCTGTCAGCTAGATTGAGCTCCGTCACGGCCGGCAGCCCGCGGTGCTCAATACCCGCGCAAACTCACCCTTTCTGGGTGACTGGACTATCAAACGGCGGTGCCCTGACAGAGCTCCAGGGCCTGCAGCTCGCTGTTCTCCCTCCCCTCTTCCTGCTAAATGGCCGGTGTGCGTGACTGAGAGTGCGGTCAGCGAGCTTGTTATGCCCGCAATCTCTTACCGCAGGTTCCAGTTAATCTTATAATGGATATGTGTGTTGAGTTATTTAAACAAACGATCGGGGAAATAAACGCCTCTTGTCCGCGAGTCTCATTGATAGAGTCCACGGTGAGCTGGAGTCCATCAATGAGAGCTAGCTAGCCTCCTCCTAACGAGACCTCTGAAATTCACAAAATGCATTAAATTGAAATCGGACAAGTGTTAGCTAAGCTTTGTAAGACCTTTTGGTAGCTGTGATATACATGCCGTGATGAAATTCAAACTGTAAATATACTATAGTTATGCCGAAAGTGTAACTAGCTAGCCGTGATCTTTTCCCATTGTATTGAATGGGACATATAGCTACCTAGCGAGCTGCTGGTCCTAACAAGACCCTTCACGTTCATAAAAATGCCTTAAATTGAAATCGGACACAACTGTTAGCTTTATAAGACCTTGGGGAACCTGTAATATAAATGCCGTGACGAAATTCAAACTGCAATTAAAGCTGCAAGCAGCAATGGACGGGCCCTCGCGCCTCTGCGCGCGTCGGGGTTACCGGCGGACGCCGCTCCTTGCGACCGTGCATTCGAGCGGCACTCAGACGCCGCGAATCGTCAACAATGAAAAGGGAACTCCCCGCCGAGTTCAACGATAGCTCACACAAGACTTTACGTCATACGGTTCATTAGCTGTGAAAGGGGGCATGGCTAAAGGGGGCGGGTCCAACCATCACCAATTAAAAATGAAGCCTCTGCTGAGATGAATGATACCTCACACAAGACTCTACCTTAAATGGGTCAGCATGTATGAAAGGGGGCGTGGCTTAAACATAGAGGGCGGGCCAAACCATCACCGATGAAGAAGGAAGTCTCTACTGAGTTCAATGACACCTCACACAAGGGTATACCTCAAACGGTTCAAATGTTATGAAAGGGGGCATGGCTTATGCATAGGGGGCGGGCCAAACCATCACCAATGAAGAAGGAAGTCTCTGCTGAGTTCAATGATACCTCACACAAAGGTATACCTTAAACGGTTCAAATGTTATGAAAGGGGGCGTGGCTTATGCATAGGGGGCGGGCCAAACCATCACCGATAAAGAAGGAAGTCTCTGCTGAGTTCAATGACACCTCACACAAGACTCTACCTTAAATGGTTCAAATGTTATGAAAGGGGGGCGTGGCCTGAGTAAGTGGGCGTGGTCATATTATAGGGGGCGGCTCAGTATCACACGTAGACCACACATTCTGAGTTTCATGCAAATCGGATGATGTTTGTCATATAAGGCAGATTTCCTGTTGCCAGCGGGGGGCGCTATGACCAAAAGTCAATTTTGGCCTGTAGGTGTCCTCAGGCCTTGACCCTTGTCAATCGTGAGAAATTTCGGGCAGACACGACAACGTACACTCAAGTTACAACAACTTCTTTGTTCATTGCTGAACACTCAAAATGGTTGCCACGCCACGCCCACACCGTCTGACGAAAAGTTTTTCTTTTAATAACTTTTCATCGTTAAGGTGGTTGGTACAGACCAAGTTTGAAATCCATCGGATGCAATCTCTAGGAGGAGTTCGTTAAAGTATAGCACCTTGACTTTTAGGCCTACTTCCCGTTGCCACTCGGGGGCGCTATGACTTTAAGTAAATATCGGTCTTTATTTGTCCTCAGGGTTGGACTCTTATGAATCCTGAAAAGTTTCGAGGTAATCGGACAACGTACACTCGAGTTACAACCACTTCCTGTTTCCGCGGCGAAACGCACAAAATGGCCGCCCTGCCACGGCCACGCCCTATGACGAAAAGTTTTTCTTTTAACAACTTTTCATCTTTAACGTCTTAAGATGGCACAGACCGAGTTTGAAGTTGATCGGATGAAATCTCTAGGAGGAGTTCGTTAAAGTACGACATGTAGAAATGGCCAAAATCGCACTAATTTCGAACATTTAATTCAAAATGGCGGACTTCCTGTTGGGTTTAGGGTATGGCTCTAATGAAGTTTTTTGTACATCTTGACATGTTACATATGTGTACCAAGTTTTGTGAGTCTAGGTTAAACGCACTGCACGGGCTCAATTTTCTTAACTTTCTAGGGGGCGCTAGCGAGCCATTTTTGTGCGCCTATTCCCGAAACCCTTAAAATACGTAAATTTTCACCAGACTTGATGCGGCCGCCAAATTTGGTGAGTTTTTCAATATGTTAAGCCCCTCAAAAAGCCAATTCACTTGACAGGAAAATAATAGAAAGAAAGAAAGATAATTCCTTCAGTTTCAATAGGGCCTTTGCCGCTGTCGGCGCTTGGGCCCTAAATATACTATAGTTATGCCAAAAGTGTAGCTAGCTAGCCGCAATCTTTTCCCATTGTATTGAATGGGACACATAGCTAGCTAGCTGCTCCTCCTAACAAGACCCCTCACGTTCACAAAAATGCCTTAAATTGAAATTGGACACAACTGTTAGCTTTATAAGACATTGGGGAACCTGTAATAGAAGTGCTGTGATGAAATTCAAACTGTAAATACACTATTGTTATGCCGAAAGTGTAGCTAGCTAGCCGCAATCTTTTCCCATTGTATTGAATGGGACATATAGCTAGCTAGCTGCTCCTCCTAACAAGACCTTTCACGTTCATAAAAACGCCTTAAATTGAAATCAGACACAGTATATTATAGTTATGCCGCGGAGCCCTGTTAGTGCAGTAATCCACAAAGGGTGACTTTGCCCTGGGTATGGAGCCCAGCAGGCTGCCGCTTTCTCATCCGACTGTGTGGAGCTCCTAAAGTCCGACACGTCTTACCAAAGTTGCAATTAGCCATCAATTTTTGTAAAACGGCCCATATATGAGTTTTATATAGTTGATTTCTCGCATAAAAAAGTCTCAGAAGTGAATTTGGTAACGAAACATTGCAGTGTCTGGAATATGAGACCTGCTGTCTCGTCTCTAATGTGTGTGTATGGGGATTCGCTCAACCAATCATTGCGCAGCTCATCTAAATATTCATGAGTATACCATATTTGGAAGAAAAGCTCTTGTTACAAATGGGGCCAAAACACAGGGATGCATAAGGGCCAATACAATATCAACCAGGCCATTTTCAGCCCAACCAATGTTACATACCCTATTAGGAGACCTTAAGGAACAGTGTGAAATACCCTATATAATCATTCTATCACCCCTTTAAGTAACAAAACAATCGGGTCAGTAGGAATTCGACATCCTATCACATCAGATATTATTGATGTTGTTTTATTCCAAAACTCATGCACCTGTTCAGTAGGAATGGCTTTAGAGATGTATCTCTTCTGAGGAGTCCAGTATGTCCTATGGCATATGTTGAAGTGGATCTGCTGGTGATTTGGGTTCTTGGAACAATGGGAAATATTGTCCCAAACTGTCTCCCAATTAATTACGTTCCCCTCCGAGCTCAACTCTCGCTCCCATTTCTTTAGTATTGGGAATTCTCCTACGGATATTTGCATCAATTTAGCATAAATCCTGGACACTAATCCTCTCACCGGAGAATCAACAAGCCATTTAATGATTGGGTGCATCTCAAGACTGTTTCCCCATGGTACTCCATAACATTTAGGGCAGATCTTAAGCAAAGATAAAGGAAGAAAGATGTCCTTGGGACCTCAAAGCTAGCTCTCAGGTTTTCAAAACTTAACATAGCTTCATCATTGATTAGCTGGTCTAGAGTATAAATACCTCTGTCACTCCACTGGTTATGAACAAAAGGTTTGTTACCAGACATTAAGTGCATGTTGCCAAATGGGGGTGTTCAAATGCCACTTATTGGAGTTGCGTAGTTGCTCCTCGACCTATTTAAAGTTGGTCAATGTGTTGGTGATAAAAGGGCCAATTGGCTAGCATATACTTTTTTGGACACACACCTGTAAAGGCAAGGTCTTGCAGTCTTAGACTTCCAGTGAGGTTTTGCTCTATTTCTCTCCATGGGACTGTAGATGAGGGGTCCACTCACTCTAAGGGCCCGTAGCTGAAAGGCTCTATGGTACACTTTAAAGTGCCCATATTATGAAAAAATCACTTTTTCTGGGATTTGGGGTGTTCTTTTGTGTCTCTGGTGCTTCCACACTCATACAAACTTTGAAAAAAATCCATCCTTGCTGTTTTGAGTGAGATACGGTTTCTGAATGTGTCCTGCCTTCAGTCTCCGGGTGAGCTGTTCAAAATCAGCTCGGACTGTGACGTCACAGTCCGGAATGAGCTGGCTAACCACAACCGTTAGCATGCTAACACTAATGCTAACGCTAGCATGCTACCTCGTTCTCAATAGCAAAGTACTGCTACAACACACACAAGTTCCCCATAATCTACAAAAGAACTACTTACATGTGTGCCCTCATTTAGAAGTCTCGCAGCTAATCCTGCCTTGGAACTGACCAAAGTTGGAGAAACACAAGAAGCTTTCTTTTACTGTCTCTAGAGTTAGCTAGCTGACATGCTCTACATCTGAGTTACTGAGCATGTGCGAGTGCAATCAAAGATAGTACAGAAGAAGAAGATGAAAAGAGTTCTCACTCTGTAGTTAAAACAGAAACCAGGTGAAAAGAGGATCTGCAGCAGTGAGAGAGAGCTGTGCAGTACAACAAAAATATGGTGTTTTTTGAAAATTAAACCATGTAAACCTATTCTGGTACAACCTTAAAATACAGTTATGAACCTGAAAATGAGCATAATATGGGCGCTTTAAGGTTGGGGAGGGCCAGGCCTCCCGTGTTTGTGGTATGTTGCAGGGTAGAATATTTTAGCCTAGGTTGTTTATTATTCCAAATATAGTGCCGAATTAAGGTATCACGTTTCTTCCAGAAATTTATCGGTGGTGGTAAGGAATATCCGTGTCTTTTTGTAGCAGCAAATGCAGCAAATGGCTGGGTTTGGTTTTGGATACCAGGATAGATAAGCTCTAGGTGAAAAACTGATTTTGTATATTGATTACAATGACTAAAACTGATCAGATCCTTTTTTTAAATGAAAGAAAAAAAATTGAAAATCCTTTTTTTTTTTTTTTTTTTGCGTGAAAACATTCAGGCTTAAAGGACCTCATCACAACTTTCATGGTTTGATAGTAAAAAAAAAAAAAAAAAAACTGATTTAAAAGAAAAGATTTTATCGAGCTAATGCTCTGTGTTCGCTCTTAAAATAGCCTTCTGGTCCTTCCATCGCTGCTTTAATTTCTTGCGGTGTGAAACATACAGTTCCGTTTGAAATAAGCCCTTCACTGTACATCTCATATCCACAGCTGTTGTGGCCATTCTTAATGTGGGTGCTTGATGCTGAAAGGTCTGAATGTGCCTCAATGCTACTCAAAGCCCTCAGCACAAGTGTGCCCAAGCAAAACAATAAGAGGCTATTAAAGACCACCTTGCTTTCTTTGTCGCTTGTTATAAGGCACCATTTTAATTAGAGGACCCTCTTACTGGCAGTATATTCGCTTTATTTACAAGTGGCACAATCATGTACTTCAAATAGTAGGTTCACAAGGCCTGGTGGTTAGACATTAGGAAATGTATTTTATGTATGAAACAAATCCCTTTCCCATTGTGTAACAGACAGTGTGAATCATAGATCAGCCTCTGTGGTAAGATATTGATGCAGAGACCCAGTAAACCCACACTGTGTCTTTCACCTTATGACTCATAATTACTCACCAAATGTACTGTATTTCTTTCATTTTTTTCTTCTTTTTTTTTTTTAGCAATTGTTTTAGGAAAAAGCACTGTCATGATTTTCTGTCTAATTTTGGTTTCCTCTCCAGCCAATCCACCCTCGGCCAAAGAAGCCCACGAGCCTGAGAATATACGAGGCCCACGTAGGCATCGCTTCACCTGAGGGAAAGGTCGCCTCATACACCAACTTCACGACCAATATGCTGCCTCGTATAAAAGACTTGGGTAAGACCATGAGACTAGGCTTGGGCACCAAAAACCTAAACGACCGGTATCTACTGGACCAAATGACAACACAGATTTCGGTGCCACTTAAATTCCTGCGCTGCGCTCCAAAACTTTAGAAACGGACGTTACAGGCAACAGAAGCATCACTGCACGTGACGCTAGTTAACACTACACTTGGCAGCAGGTAACGCTAGCCTACCGTTAGCTAGCAGCTGGCTTAAACTAGAAATGCTGAATCCAAACGGTCTAACGTATGTCTGTATTTTACTTGAAAGGATTCCAACACCGTGAAGTCCAACAGCCTGCAGCTAAAGACACAGACTGCACTAGCTGCACTTTGAGACACCACGGCCACTGCCATAGTTGTAGTTGAAGGAGAAGGAAAAACAACAGCGATTGGACCTAATGATGCGTTCAATTACACCTTGTAAGCTCATGGTGCATTCATTGTTGTTGTAAAGTACCCTTCGGCCATCTAGTGGTTCTTCGTTTTGTCATTTAACAGCAATTGACTGGTGAAATAAGTTATTGTGAATACATTCTAAATAAATCATTTAAATGTGCCCGTATGACTTAAGCAATAAACAAGCTGTTCTTTAATATCACCGACACGTCATTTTGTGCTCTTCTTTCTTTTTTGAGTATCGGTTTAGGCACCGTTTCGACACCGGCAAGTATTGTTTTAGCACTGGTATCGAAAAGAAAAAAAACAACAAGAAAAACGATACCCAACCCTACATGATGACAGTACATAAGATTATTCTCTTCCCTTTTGGTGTCCCTCTTATTTTGTTAGAAATTGACGTCTGCAGAAAGTGCATAGCAATCATCCTGCTGTGATCCTCTTCATCTTAGTGTCACTGAGAGCTCTGGCGGACTCAACTTGAGAACATTTTGTATCTTCTCCAGCCAAGAACAGAGAGGAAGTGAAGCGTTAAGGTTACGTTTGTGTATACCTCCCGACACATCAAATCAGAGCCAGCAACGTGTTTGGAAAAACACTACTCGAGGGGTTCCAGTGCCTATTTTCTTTCTGCCAGTGTCCTGTGCCATCTCTGTCAACTGCTGGTCCTTAACTGTTCCTCCAGTAGTAGTGTTTTCAGCGGCAGACCTGTCACACTCCCTCAGCACAAAGCCACATCAGCAAGTCAACATCCTGTTGACTGGCATGACCTGATGGGATCACTGACTGACTGTCGGACAGTGTTTTGTAAAGAGGTCTCCACAGCACAAGTCACACACCACACAGCCAGACTGATCTCATGAAATTCGTATGCCATTATTGGCGTGTTATCAAGACGCATACTCGCTTTTTAGCATGTTCATCAATGCTGTTTGGCCTCCATTGACTTACATTACCTTGCGATTGCGTGTGAATTCACGTCATAGCGAGTAGTAGGAAAGGGTGAAAATCCGCGCGTAGGGAGGTTGGTCGGGGTGGTGGGTGGGTCAAACACAGGACTTTCACCCAGGAGACCGGGGATTGTGCCCTCCGTGTCACGTTTCCTTTGTGTCCCGCGTGTCACGTTTCCTGAACCCAAACGTCGCTTTCTTCTTTTCCTAAACCCAACCCCGTTCTTCTTTTCCTAAACCCAACCCCGTTCTTCTTTTCCTAAACCCAACCCCGTTCTTCTTTTCCTAAACCCAACCCCGTTCTTCTTTTCTCGATTAGTTAAACTCAAAAGAAATATCAATAAATGTGCTTTGACTTATTATCAGTGTCTTACGTGTTCTCATTACAAGTGTGAATCATTAACTGCAATGTGTGATCAATTTTCCTAATAACTCGACTTAATAATAAAGCGCTGGGTCCAAATGTCGCTTTAATCTTAAGGAAAAGATCCCTGTCTTGGTTTACAATTCTCCTCATACGAGATGGGGCATTATTTTGCATTCAAATACACCCTGCTGCACTGACATTATTAAAAGGCACAGCTATGACAAACCAGGAGCAATCTGATGAATGCTGTTTCCTTGGTTGTGTCGTCCTGTTTAGTGGGAAAGGAAACTGTCAGAGTAAATGTTGTCAAAGAATCTACCTGGAGCAGCTTTGGGAATCTGCACAATAGGATTCTCCAGGAGGCTAAACTCCACCGTCTCTGGTGATGGCTGCCTTTGCCTGCCATTTCATTTTCTTCACTCTGAAGAGATTGTATATATAAATATAAAAAAGAGAAACCTCCTCTCACCCCAGTGCTTTGTCAACCCCCTTCAGAAGCTAAAGTTTTTTTTTCTCTCTCTCTCTAGCCTGAAAAGAAGCTGCGATATAAATATATAAATGTGCTCCACACAACAGTGAAAAACCGAAAGGCCTCCCTCTGGAGTGCTCAGTGGCAGTTTAAAAGCCTGTTGTTCTCTTATTCATAGAAGCAGTTTTCATAGGCCGTTTTGAAATGTTGTACATGACCTTTTGACTCTGATAGCTGGTGTTTCCCTGTAGCTGCAGCTTGTCTTTTGGATAGTAGAGCTTGTGTCAAAAAGGAAATGCCTGGAGCTCACACATACAGTATGACTAACACGGGTCAAATAGTATTGAGTCCTAATGTTCCCGGATGCTTGCTGTATCATATTAACGTGGCCAAACACATCACAACAGTGAACAGAGATATTTTCACAAAATGTTGTCAGTATTAAAAAAAAAAACATCATGCACTTCTTTTTTTATCCTGTGTCCAATCAACCCTACTAATCATAAGAATGATATGCATTTTTAATTTATGTTTGGGATATGATCTAGGGCAGTGATTCCCAACCAGGTGTAGTTGTACCCCTGGGGGTACTTGGAAAGTTTGGGCAGAAGCTCAACTAATTTGAATAAATAGAAATTATGATTTGATTAAAAGAATAGATCAGCTGTTAAGTAAGAGTGCTTGAAAACTAGTTAACAAGTTTAAACGTGTAGTAATGAATAAATTGTAGAAATAAATGGCTTAAAGAAATGAATAAACTGCTGAAATAGGAAGCTTAAAGTAAAGATTAATCGGTAGAAATAGTTAGCTAAAAGTATTGCATAAGTGGTCGAAATGGTTAGCTAAAAGTACTGACTAAACCGTTGAAATGATTGGCTAATAGTAATGACTACACTGCTGAAATAGTTAGCTTAAAGTAATGATTAGATGGTATAAATATTTAGCTAAAAGTATTACATGAGTGGCTGAAATGGTTAGCTAAAAATACCGACTAAACTGTTGAAGTTAGCTTAAAGTAATGATAGACGGTAGAAATACTTAGCTAAAAGTATTACATAAGTGGCTTAAGTGGTTAGCTAAAAGTACTGACTAAACTGCTGAAGTAGTTAGCCTAGGGTACTGATTAAACGGTAGAAATAGCAAGTATTGCATTAGCAGCTGAAATGATTAGCTAAAAGTAATGACTAAACTGCTGAAATAGTTAGCTTAAAGTAATGATTAAACGGTAGAAATAGCTAAAAGTATTGCATAAACGGCTGAAATGATTAGCCAAAAGTACTGACTAAACAGTTGAAATAATTAGCTAAAAGTAACGTTTAAACTGTTGAAACTACACTAGTGCGATTGTACCGACAATTCAACAATCATAAAATACATTACATTTCGAAGATACATTGGGAGCTGAGGATGGGGTATGTGAGTTCATCTGACAGGGCTGTGGGGGTACCTTGGACAAAAAAAGGTTGGAAACCACTGATCTAAGGAGCTGGTGTTATTTTAACAGAAATCATAAGAAAAAAGAAGATAGCAATAATACTCCCTCCAGTGACTGCAGGAAAATGAGGCTATTCAAATAGATAGGATGTAATGCTCTCAATAACAAAGAAGCACCAGGATGTCAAACTACGTTGCAACATCCTGCCATAAGCATTAAACACATATTTTCTGATCATACATAATTTAGTGGTTTACTCACAGCTGATATTTAAAGTATTACAAACAGTTAGACAAAGTTAGTTCAATAATGTGGTAGGAAAGCCTTGAACACATAAAAGTGAGAAAGAATGTTTTTGAAATGGCTCTCTTTCTGTGTGCAGGTTACAACTGTATTCAGCTGATGGCGATCATGGAGCATGCCTACTATGCAAGCTTTGGATATCAGATTACAAGTTTCTTTGCTGCTTCCAGGTAATAAATGCTTGTCAGTTTCAGAGTATGATACAAAATATGTATTTTGTACATGCTTTGATTGCAAAACTGCCATGTTACAAAAAATTTGTAAAGCATTTAAAGTTATCATCTCTATGGTTTTCATTATAAAAACACCCATTTTGGATTCCATATAAAATTGACTTTTTGTTTTTAGCATTAGTAATTGATTGTTTTTGCATTGTGTAATTATGTGTCTGTATTGTAGTTTTAATTCAAATAATTTGAGAGAAATTGATGTTTCTTGGAAGGGTAGAATAAGTAACCCAGTCATAAGGGACAAAACTGAGCGAGCAACTTCCCAATTCACAAAAAAATAGTCACCTCAAATCAAGGTTAGGAAGTCTGACACCAGCAATAATCTCTGTGTAAATACATTGGCTGTTAATCCAGAGAGTGGAGGGAGTCGTAGATAAAGGTGGACTAGTCGGAGTATTTATCTTCTCTCAGAGATGCCTCCTTCCTTGCTTAGAGTAGAGCCCGAACCCAAAGTGTAACGTATATATTGTAATTTCACCCATGATTGATCTCTGTGTCATTTAAACCCTGAGCGGTCAAATACCGGAAAGCAGAGTAATACTGTCGCTATGTGTCCTGTTTAGCAAGGAAGCTGATGTAATGATAGCTGGAAGGACAGATGGGTCGCTTTTGGACAATATGAAGAGTGTACACAAGGATATGTGTGTTTGTATATGGAAGTGTGTATACATACATAGCATCACTCTGTGAGTTAGTGATCCATAGTATCTTCTTTATGACATTTTAAATAAGATGAAAGGACTGTAGAAGAGTTACAATATCATACGAAATTAACTTAATGTATAAATCAGTGTGTTTAAAATGGATGATCTTTAGACAAATGACCAAGAAGATTATGATTGTGAAATAATATACTGCTCATGCTCAATAGTCTTCTAAATCCCAAACACGTTCAAGGACAATATGAATAATGATAATAAAGTATAAATTCAGTGTGTGCTCTTGCACTTTCTCTTAAATCGCAGGCCTGTTGTCACTGTGATGCTAATTTAAGGAAAAACAAACTCAAAGCCAAGGACGTTTTTGCTGGTCATCACCTTGCACAAGTCATGAACCAGGTTTAATTTTAGGGGAGGGAGCAAGTTGAGGTAAGGTATTTTGGCCAGACGTTAGAAATAGACGTAGAGGTTTATTGTTGTGAGGACAGTTGGTCCATTCCTCCTCAAAGGGCAAGCTTGACTTTAGGATTTGGATTTAGGGGTATGTTTGGAGCTGCAACTAATGATTATTTTCATTGTCAATTTAATCTGTCAATTTTCTCGAATAATCGATTAGTTGTTTGGTCTATAAAATGTCAGAAAATGTCAATCAGTGTTTACTAAAAGCCCAAGATGATGTCTTCAAATGTCGTTTTGTCCACAACTCAAAGATATTCAGTTTCCTGTCACAGAGAGAGAGAAGGAACTAGAAAATATTATATTATGTTTAAGAAGCTGCAAATTAATCGATTATTAAAATAGTTGGCGATTTAATTTAATAGTTGACAAAAAGTCAAAAGTCGATTCATTGTTCATCTTTGCAGCTCTAGTTAAGTTTAGGTTTAGGGGTAAGTTTGATTCCATTTCCATTTGAGCCATTAGAGTT
The DNA here is from genome assembly GCF_004354835.1 of Perca flavescens. Taxonomy (NCBI): domain Eukaryota; kingdom Metazoa; phylum Chordata; class Actinopteri; order Perciformes; family Percidae; genus Perca; species Perca flavescens. The sequence continues at coordinate 4,086,910 of NC_041333.1, forward strand.
AAAGGGTTTTGGACTAATACAAATGTGCGTATGTGTGTATGTTGTAGTCGGTACGGTACCCCAGAGGAGCTGAAGCAGATGATAGATGTGGCTCACTCGATGGGCATTGTGGTGCTCCTGGATGTCGTTCACAGCCACGCCTCCAAGAACACAGAGGACGGCCTGAACTGCTTTGATGGCTCCGACTCGTGCTTCTTCCACTCCCCACCCAGGGGGGAGCACAAGCTGTGGGACAGCCGCCTCTTCAACTACTCCAGGTATTCACTGTCTGCTTCCACACTCCTCTACCTCCTCTGCATCAGATGCATCACTCTACAGTACCTCACATCAAGACGTATAAACAACACAATCTGTTTCTTTTTAGCATAAAGTTTTAGCTTTAAGTTTATTGGCATTTGTTGTGCAATGTACAATGGGGTGGGACAAAATATGGATACAGCAATATATATTGTTTGTCCTTCACGCTGGTGGCAAATATTGATATTTTAATTAATGAATTAAGGCGCTCTAAATAGATTACCCTGCTCCTCGAGGTGGCGCTCAACACAAGAATTGAGGGAAACTTCAGCATAAGTTAGCTAGCCGATGAGGTAGAGGTTTCAACGGGAAGGCGGACAGCAGTTTAAGGAAAATAACAGATGCCCCAGTCACGTTTAAGTCCAAAGTCTGGACCCAGAGTTGCTCTATAGTTTTTTTTAATTTTTTTTATTGACTTTAATGTACTTTGTAGGGGTGTTGAAATGAATCATTGCATCCATGCATCACGATGCGGACCTAGACAATTCTGCAACGATGCAGTGACAGACCATAATCGATTTTTGCCTATGGATGTTATCTGTTGATTTTCTGGTCGCAGCTTTTTTTTGTTTTTGCCTTTTGTCTGTCTGCTGTGTTCAGCCTCTGCTACATTTCAGGAAGTGTCTTTTTTTAAGAGCAGATACAATAAAAAGGGGAGTTCATATCTGACTGCTTGAATTTGTTGTTGAAAACCATATGTAGCAATATATAATAATATTGAGTAGGTGACGCATCGATTCGAATCGTTGAGAGGATAATCGCAATTGCATTGTAACACCTGTGAAGATTCACACCCCTAGTACTTTGGACGACCTATTTGTAGGTCATTGTGCATTGATGCATTGCATTGATATGATTAAAACATAATGTTCAAGTCGATTTGATGCATGAGTATTGCAAACCGCAATTTACATTTTCTATTTCAACAAGGTGGAAAAAGAAATGTTCTTAGTCAACACTTTTTTTCTTTTCTTTTTCTTTTTTGTCATCATTATTCCAGATTTTATTGTGTGGGTTTTAATAAGAACCTGCCTTTTACGAACAGTAAAGGGTTCAAGGTTGAAATAAGATCACTAATTACGACAAAGTGTGAATTTCAATCAGTAGGGTTTCAGGTTGAGATGAGATCACTAATTTACGACAGTGTGAATTTCAGCTGGTTTACATGAGATCACGAATCAAAATCTAATTTCAAAAAGTGTGAATTTCAACCAAAAGGGTTTTTGCGAAGTTTGTCCAAAGAAAGAAACTAAGACGACTATATTTTAAAATAAAAGTACTTTTCCACACCTAGATGGGTGGCAAGCAGAGTAAACCACACGTCCCAGAGGGACCAATAGTGGATATGATGACAAAAAAATGTTTTAACGTTTAACGGTTTTTAACTGCTCTTTAATGTTTAATTTCTTATACTGCACTGTAACTCTTATTCTCGTATTTTATGTTTAATTTTTTTTTTTTTTATCGTTTTTATGTAAAGCACTTTGAATTGCCTTGTTACTGAAATGTGCTATACAAATAAAGCTGCCTCGCCTAAAAACTGATGTATATTTGGTAAGTTGTGTGAGCTTTAAAGAGCATATATAATACATAAAGTTCTGCAATGCAATTAAATCACAATGCAATTACTTCCTATTCTATTAAGTAGTAGTGCAAATGTACCTGCTTTTTGTTTTGTGTTATTAGCAGATCTGCACTAAACCAGCACGGCGGGGGCTCTTACTTTACCTTTGTCTTTGACTTTATGCAACTATAATTTTATTGTAATTAAATCCAACATTCCTTTTCCTGAGCCTTTTAGCGCCGTCCACGATATAAAAGCAAGGAACTGATTACTGCAATTTCAACTTCACTTTATGCTCTAGCTGTGGAGAATAAAAGCTGCGTTTGAATGTAACATATGCTACTAAAGTCATTAAAGACGATGGCGATTAATGTTTACTGCATTAAAATGTTTTACCTTTAAAAGAAAAATGTATTCAAACAATATATGAAAAGATTGATAAATGAGCAAATGCTGACAGTTTTATATTCTCTCAGACCAGGGGTTCTGAATTTAAAAGAAAAATGTATTCAAACAATATATGAAAAGATTGATAAATGAGGCCAAATTTGGCCAGACAGGTGACATACCAATGCATTTTATTTGATGTTACAGTGTTGGCAGGCTTTGGCAATGTTCATATTTCCAGCTAATTACAGGAGTGTGAGGAAAAACATGAAAGGCTTGAAATCGGGCGGGCTCCGCTGGTACTATAGTGTACACCAAAACTATTGATTGGTGTTGTTGTAGGGTGGCTAATTAAGTGTCTCTCCTCTTGCCGCTGTACCCAGAAAATGATCCCAGCGCACATTAAAGAGGAACAGGCATTGTTGAGTCTATCAAATGCCTTTTTTGAACTCCCTTTTAATAAGTGTGTGTGTCTGTGTGCTGTGCAGCAGTTTCCGATACATTATACAATGTTTAGTGTCAGGCACAGGGGCTATAATAAGAGAAGAAGGGTGTTCTTTCATTACTTATTGAACTCTCCTCATATCCGAAGCACTCATTAGACACGGTGCAGACATATGCCACGACTGGGAGGCATATGAGGAGTCATTTGTAAAAGCCCAGAGGAGCTCGGCAATGTCACAGCCAGTTCATTTGTCTTCCGCGCCTCTCACAGGTTGTTTGGACGTGTCGTTTGTGTCAAGCTTTTCTGCTACTCCCTTTGGGAAGGAAATGAAGCTCAGAGGCTAGCCGTGATCCTGGTGTGAAACACAGGCTGTTTTTAATCAAGCGGCAGCCCTGCTATCAGCCATCACAGTCCGACCATGATGTTCTTATTAGGTTGACAGAAGCTGACTGATACTGGCTGTGGGAGCGAAAAAGATTAATTTTCCTTGTTGCTGCCTCTTCTGCTCTGCTTCCACTTCTGCATCTTTATCGAGGAGTTTAGTTTGGGTGGGTTTCTCTTCAACTTTTCCTCATAAAACATTCGGCTCAGTGTGGAGAGAACGCTCTTTAGATCGATGCCTGCTATCCAATTGTTAACTTGAGTTGCTTCTGTGTCAAGTGCGTCTGCATCGGAGGCCCTCGCTGACACGATAGTTGTTGTGTGTCAGGACGGTCTTGGCATCTCTTTATTGAAAGGAGCTCGTACTTGTGCTTGCTGAATATTTGAATTAGATGAATATTTTGAGTATAATGGAGGAAAAGTGAATACATTATTTGCTTGAACCTTTGCTTTGAGCTGAAATCTTCCAAATGCCCTTGAAACATCAAAGGATATTTAGCTTATATACAGCATCAATTGACCCTCTAAAATAAACTCTTATACTTTACAATTTTCGGCAATGTAGTTTGAGTTAGTTTTTTAGAGTGGGTTTGAGTTTAGTTTCAGTTTTTCAGAAGGTTTTTATAGATTTAGTTTTACAGTAGTTCTAGTTTGTCTTTGTTAGGGCCGCCATGTATAATGTCTCAGAAGTATGTAGCTACGTACCCTATATATAGTATAGAATACATGGTTGGAAAATAGCAATGATCTTTTTTTGGCATTTTTAGGCCTTTATTATGACAGGACAGCTTAGACGTGCAAGGAGAGAGAGAAGGGAATGACATGCAGCAAAGGGCCCGGGTCGGAGTCGACTCTGCGGCCGCTGCGTCGAGGACTGAGCCTCTGTATATGGGCGCGCGCTCTACCAAGTGAGCTACCCAGGCGCCTGGCCATGATGTTTAATGTTGAATCTTTGCGCTACTTTAGTGTCCGGTGTGAAGCAGTTACAGCACAGCGCCGTCTCACATTTAGTCCATCCAATTTCTGTGATTCAATGTCACGAGAGTTGATGGAAATACATTTTTTTCCCAGTAGTGACATATTATTATAGCTAAAAAAAAAAGCTGATTAGTTTTTTAACCAGGCAATGTAGTTTCAGTTTAGTTTTAGTTTTTCTTGAAGGTTTAAGTTTTTATTTAGTTTCAGTTTACCAAAAATATTTTTCACTGCTTATTTTCGTTTTCGTTTACTCTAACAAAACTGGAATGTACAAGGCGATGCACCGGTACCCCGACTGCTCTTGATATGATAAGCGGCAATGAACAGAAGGATATCTGCATTATTTGTTAGCGGCTGTTTCCTCCATAAACCTTTTCAAAGACGTCAAAGTCACCCTGAGACAGTTAGCGAGTGAATGAGCCGGTGGTTGGGCCGGCGTGCAGGGCGCACAGCCACAGAAGCTGAGCCTTTTTGCAGATCAGGGCCTTCAGATGTGAGAGTTCTAAGAAGCTTGATGTGTGCTTGTTCTGTAATCCCCCACCCCCCTCCCCCCACCTCTCCCAGGATCGTTTGCATCCATTTTTCATCAATCTTTGTGTGAATTCTTAAGATATGAAAAATAGGCCCAGGGCCAGGCTTTTGAAAACTCTTTTTTTAACTCTTCTCCGTGTTCTCATGCTGAGAGATCGGCCCTGTGTTTGAGGACCAAGGAGCAATAATTCTCCCTCTGACAAGATTATTCTGTGTGTGGCTTTTTCTTTTTTTTTTTTTACGTTCAAATATTTGTTAATGATGTGTATACGGGCAATAGAAATAGTGAATGTTACTGTGCCTCTGTGCCGCCGTTGATCCTAAAAGACAAAAGGACAAAAGATAGCTTATAGACATTCACTAAATGAGATTACCCACTGCTTGGATTGTAATTATATTCTACAGAAAGAGGGCTCAAATAAGGCAGAATCAAATAATGTAGGTTCTCTGATGTATTATATGGTGCTAAATCCATTGATCCAAGTTATAATTTTTAATCCATGTAACATACAGTACTGACACTACCATAAAGACCATATTGGTTTTATTTCTACAAGCTACACATGTATAATATTTGAGTCTTTGTTTCACAGTTGCACATGCCGTTTTTTAAAGGAGTACGCCACCGTTTGTTGAAATAGGGCTTATCACGTTCTACCCTGGCTGTAGATAGGTGGGCCAATGCATTTTTTGTCTCAGTGCAAGTAATTAGGTTGTTTTTTTGTCTTTTGTTGGCTCACTTTTACTCACATGTAACAACATGCTAACCGGCAACATAGGATTCCATTCACTACGCTAAGCTAACTAGCGGCGGCGCTGCCGGTGTTGCACCGGACTAAAACAATGCATGCACAAAAAATGCGTTGACCCATCTATCTACAGCCAGGGGAGACCGTGATAAGCCCTATTTCAACAAACGGTGGCGTATCCTTTAAAGAGAACAAATTATGAAACATGTACCTTTTTCTTGGCATGACTTTTGACAGTGTGAGATCTGTTTTTATCTTTATTTTCAACTGCAGAACCTACAGTGTGCTAGCTGAACAGTCTTTAAATTGTGAAATTCTAAAAATACAAGACTGTACACTAGGAAAGACATGCAGGGGAAGAAAAGAATCACCCTGCTGATAAATGACAGGTTTTTATTTTAAAGAATCAGAGCAGAAAACATCACAAAAGATACCCAAACAACCAATCTCTGCCTCCCTTTTGGAGCAATTATGTTTTTACATACTTGGGCCAACTTTGCACGATAGTTGGGGCCTGGCTACTGTCTGATCAATGTCAACTCAGTCCAAATTCAGTCATTTCACTATTTAGTGAGTTTTTTCCCCTGCCCCATCGAGTCACACAGCAAGGGGAAAAGCTGTTTTCCCCTCTGGTGAGCTCCAGCTAATGAGCTCAGCTTAGCTGTAGGTGTGCATGGGGGCTGCTTGGAGCTGCCTGTAGTGCTTCCACTAGGTGCTGGATGGAGCCAGTGGCTAGGAACATAGCAGCTCCGAACCTTCATGCCCCTTAGCTCGTTAAAACTATCTGACAAATAGCAAAAAAGGTTCCAGAGCTCTCTGGGAGCAGTCAGCAGTTTTCATGTGAAATGAAATGAATAATCTACCTCTGAGGTCCAATATTGTAAAAATGGAGATTTCCATGTATTTTTGATTATAAAGAAGGTCAAGGTGCTATATAAATACTGTGAAAGTATCAAAACGCTCAAATCCACACAGCCCATATTCAGAAACTGTGCCTTTAAACGTGCCGTCAGGACTTCCGTATGGTTGTGATGTCACAAGTTAACTATATATAGGTAGAAAGTGCAGCTACAGTGTTGTTACAGTCATTCCCCGGCTGCAATGGCGGTGCAGGGATGCTGAGAGCGAAGATGCGGAAGAACCGGAAACGCATCAGAGCGTCATCTCACATTCCCTTTAAGAGCAGGTGCGCTTGTTCCATGGCTGATTGCTATCATGACGGCGGATTTGCCTGGCGCACGCCAGCGGGAGCTGTCCGAGATGTGGCAAAGTAATAAATGCCTGTCTTGTCCGGGTGGCGATGTTGCTACGGCCCCTCGGGAGCAGGATTGCTGCAGCAATGGAGCGTGGGCCTCCAAACGCACCACCTGCTCCTGTTGTGCCCCTTCCTCCTCCCCCAACTCCATCTCCGTCCACCCGCTCCATCAGGAGCGCATCGCGCATTGCCACTCCCGGACCCTCAAGTGTCCAATCCCACCGTAGTTCAACATCACATCTCCTTAAGTCCTCTAATATTTCCTCATTTATGTCATCAACACATCCATGATTCATGGAAATGTTGTGTAAAACACAACAAGTCACAAAGAATGCTGCAACTTTTTCAGGACTGTACTGTAAAGTGCCTCCTGACTGATCTAAACACCTGAAGCGCATTTTCAGTAATATTTTTCCTTGTAATTATGTATGGTTTGCAAAAATGGGAACTGCTGCGTCCGTGTAGATGAGAGAAGTGTATGCGCGTTGTGCACGCTACATTATGGCCAAGCATGCGCCCTAAAATAGCATCTGAATAACGCGCCACTGACTTTAGACTAGCACCACTGACTTTAGACCAGGTTTTTTCTGGTCCGTGGTGGAATTGTTTTCTGAAACTGCAAAATAGCACCAGGGAACGTTTGCGCCTAAACACGCCTCCTAAACACGCCTAAATCACTGAACCTCCCCCGGGAGCGCAAATACATTCCCTAATTTACCGACGTGCGTCTGTGCAAAAGTCCGCTGTGCGTCGGGTTCGAAATAGGAATGATACATGCGTCGGTGTACAAAGTCAATTGCGCTGAGTGCAAGATAGGGCCCTAAAGCATGTAACCATGTTCTAGAAGAAACCCAAAATACAAGTATGAACCTGAAAATAAGCAGAATATTGAAAATTTTGAGCATTTTTTTTTCTGAATCAATGTACGCTGCAAATATCTTTATGTAAAGAGAAACACAGATTACAATCCAAATATAAAAACATAATGGAATATATTGCAGTAAGGCTCTCAGGCATTCTGTATTGCTTTCATCTATTTATTCTCCTTTTTGATCAACTTTTCTAATTATATCTGAGTCAGCACACATGTAGCCTAGGCATCATTTACTCCTCCCTCCTGTTTTGCGTCTTTTGTTGGGGAAGTAACCTCCTTAATATGCATATGACAATTATTCACCTCAATGATACATTCATTCATTTTAATGTATTAATAAACCCCTGGACTGTAATATTTCAGATGTGTTTGAGCAAGATTTCTGCTCATGTCCAAAACTTTGTGCACATTCAAAATACAGTATATCTGTGTTCTCTGTGATTTGGAGGAGTCGTGATATTTTGAGAAAAATAATGTGATAATAGGCTATTACAAGAATAAAGTCACAATATTTCAGAAAATAATCTATACCTGCACCATAGTCTGCTGAGCATTACGTGATTGCGCTGCTGATAAAGTAGATCTCAGACCTTCTGACAGATACAGAGCCCCGTTTGGGTCTCTGGTATCTGAATGAGACAAAGAGTTTAGCTAGAGAAGTGGCTATACGCTGCTATACATCGGAGGTGGAAACCCCAAACTACTGCAGAAATACATGGAGCACAAACGCAACACATCTGCCGCAGCATGTCCACAGCTGAGCGCATCCATAAACCTGAAGCTGCGCTGCATTTTACAGAGAGTGGACACTAAGCGACACACAGGTCGGCTTCAGAGCTCCGTGTGGTTGAGTCTGAACCGTAGACTAGAAACGTCAAATCAAGGGAACTTCAAACTAAATCATTAGTATTGCACTCCTAAACTTTGTCTCGATGGCATCAATGTATTAGACTGATTTGGTTATGATTCCTCCGAAAACACCTTTCACAGCTTTCCTCACGTAGAGACGGTTGCTAGGTGATAGCAACAAATACAGCATGGTCGGACCCCGCACGTAGCTGCCCGTTCTGTTCGCCTCGGAAAAATAAACCGGACAAAGTTACATTCGGGGCTACACTCAAAACATTCATGGCTGAAGCCCCGGCAAAATCGCCTGACGCCGCTCCTGGTGTAAACCGGGACATTTTAGCGTCCCGACAGGCTTTTGTCGGGACTCGGGACAAGCAATTCAAAATCTGGACTGTCCCGGTCAAACCGAGAAGTCTGGTCACCCTAATCTAGCTAGCTTACTGTACAGCTATAATTCTGGAAACATGCCTACAATAAACATGATCTATTTGTCAGAATAGTCATCCGATTTAAATAACGCCTCCAGAGATATCCTCCTGCCACTACTCGGGTCATCTGGAGAAAACTCCAACGGGGAAGAATTGGCCTGCCACACTGAATTCTGAAAGGCAGCAAGTACAAGGTGATACTAATGACAGGTTGCTAAACATACAAACCGTCTCACAGGCAGCAGAATAATCCTCCCAGGATGCCAAGCAAACACAGCTAGCTTGCAGGCAGCCTAAAGAATGCCAGACAAATGGCAGATACAGTATCTGACACAAGGCACAGCCATACTACAGGAACAGTCTGTCAGGCAGCGAGATGAGAGTTTACCCTGCGAGGCAGCCAGTCTCACCACACTACCTGGAGGGCTGATTAACAGCGTGGTACCAAGTATGAACATGTATTTCTTACACATTTCCAGTACAGAGCACTTATTTGTATTTCAAGACACACGCTTTGCTGATTTGCTAATTCAACCCTGTTTTACTGGACTGCTAGCCTGGACCTACCAGACTCTGGTCCATTTCATCTGTCCAGAGAGTCTGGCCACTCTCCATTGACAAGTGTTAACTTCCTTGAAGGCGGGTACTCTGTTGAAGTTTAAAACTATTGGCTCTGCCCAGAGCCACTCTGGATCAGCCATGACCAATCGCTAACGTTTGGTCGTGACTCGTGACGTCGGCTTAGCATTGCTAGCGTTTGTCTTAGCCAACTCCTTCACCGCTAACGGAGCGAGCTGGAAAACTGCTCCCGAACCCCGTGGGGAGGAGGACCACAACATCATGGCCACCAACACAACTCGGCAAAGATTGTTCCTGCTCGGGCTTTAACTTCTGGATATTCGGCAGCGTTGCCCCAACGCTTTGCTCGCATCTGTCTCCGCCACCATTACGGAACTACAACTCAAACTAGCGCACGTCACGACCTCAACGTCATCGTTCTCAGCCAGTCCCTCTGTTCGCTGATTGGACCGGTAAAGATTTGGCCAGAGAATATACCGCAAACCCAGACGATGTACTGAAGGAAAACGAAAATTGAGCGGAAGTACATGACAACTAAACAGGATTACAATTTCTACCTTGAGTCAGAAAAGTAATGAAGAATATTAGGGCTGTCAATCGTTTAAATTATTTAATTGTGATTAACCGTATGATAGTCTTCCCGTCGACCATGCACTAGTGTGGTCTAAAGCATCAAATAACAAATTATCACCCGATTCTGTATTACATCTTCTTAGCCAACTTCATTCCAAATTATCACCACTATAGTTTTAAACATTTTGGTCTATAAACCTCATTTAAATGAAATTATACCTAATTTAAAAAATCAAAACAAAAAGAAACAGATATTATAAATTATTTTGACTAATAGTTAAGATCCGAGGAATGTTTGTTGATGGAGAATCAGACTGTTTCGTGTATGCAACCATCCATCTTATTTTTGGGCAATTTGGTTGAAAGAATCCCATATTTTTGATATAGAAACTTTTGAAAAGTGTAAAGACAACATGAGGGTCAACTCGTGATTTATCCCAAATTAATCACACTTCTTTTTTTTTTACATTATACATGTATATTATAAGGGATATTTTTAATAATGCGTTTTTAATGCTAATGGTATTTGAAACTCAACGTACTCCGGCGGTAACTCAGTTCACATCGACAGTACATGCAAATAACTTTAGTCTAGTGGAGAGAACCATCTGGAAGGGCTTTAAAACTGAACTTGCTTTTCCAAAGCCCCACTGCCTGTGCAGTGCTGCTGCGCAAGAGGAGAGAGTGGGAGAGACGTCAGCGCTGTAGGTCGAGGAGCCGTTGTCTGCACATGGGAATGAATTACAATAAAAATATATTTGAATATATTTACAAGTTGGTAAGAGGGTCTGAAAAGTCGGCATATCTAGCGAGAAAGTTGCCAAGTTGGCAACCCTGTCCACAACATAACTACCGTATCACTTCCTGATTTCCCAAACCACGGCGCGAAATCACCCAGCACATTCAATCGCACGTCCAAAAAAAATTAGTGCCCTTAAAAGGAATTTAAATAACAGGAATTATTATCGCGTTGTTTTGACAGCCCTAGAAAATACATTATACAACATAAGCAAGTCATATCCTTCAAGAATCTGCGGTGCATATGTGTATTCAATGTACCCACCAGCTGGATGAATTATTCCGTGATTGAATAAATAAATAAATAAATCAAGCCTCAACCAAGAAATGTGAATTTATTACAGGTGTCACTGCTGTCAGTTTCTCTGTCCTGGCCGCATTAATGGCTTCAGGGACTGGAGAAAAGTTTTGAAATGCGTTAAATGAGGCACCTTATTTGTCCTTTTTTGGTCCAACAAATGCGCACCATCCATCAGGCTGTCGAGCATCGTTGTTTGAGCATCACACTTCTTGTGGAATGACCTGTCAGCTTCTGAAATTTATTTGGTCTTATCTGCAGCTTACCTGTGATGTTGTGAAAACAGGGACTTTAAATCTTTCTCTCTGCCATCATGACAAGTTGCCTTGACCCCTTATGCAAAATTGACTTCTAGAAAAACAGGATTTCTTTTATTTTTTTCACATCTGCTCCACTTGCAACGGAACACAAATACCATAATATGGGTCACAGTCATGTTCAGCTGCAAGAGGAAATAAGGTCTGATAAGGAGCAACTAAGCATGCAGCTGGAACTAAATTCTGTTATTTGAATGGAATGTAGACTTGTGTAGCTGTGCTTCTGCAGGTAAAACAACAACACATTTGATAGATTACCTTATCGTACTCTACAAGCAGCAATATTAGAGTTTTACTCGATCAGTGCACCCTAACCAGATTTGACTGTCATTGTCGAGCTTTATTAGCACAAGCACAGTGTAATATGCAATTTGCTTCCTTGGTATTAACACCACATGCCGAGTGATAACTTCATTGAACTGCATAGATAAGCGTTGTATAACATTGGGTATAGAGATCTAACTTTCCCACTGTAATTGGACTTGATGATGAATGGCATTGTGGGTCCTAATGTGGCAGTATGGTTTCATCTTGGGCCTTCTGGCTCTCACTGGCTATTATCTCCATCCCGTGGGGATACATTGTGTCTGAGCCTTTGTTGGCTCTGCGCAGTGGAGTGGAGGACCTAATCTATTTATCACAGGGTCTGCGTGACCACCCAGCCAGGCTGCTATATCGGATCATACCAGGCTCCACTGTGCTCCTCCTCAAGGGAAGGAGGAAGCCGCCGATGTAACATGCAGCTTCACACCTGTCAAACAGTGCTGAGGTTGGTCATCCCTGAGGAATGGAGCACAGAAGGCAACGCATTTAAATGTGTTTCTGTGTCATGGCTTCTTTATCTGGGATTTTGTCTTTTTGCCTCAGAGGATGTAATCCTTAGCATTTAGTGTTGGAACGTTGAGGGGATAAATCAATTACGCAATTTAAACAGGAGGTATTATAGAGAATAAGAATTGTCTGGTGTTTGGATGCATTTTCTGTAGTTTGAGATGTTATTGAAGCATGGTTGAAGCATGAATCTGGGACTCCTTACTGCTTCGCCAACTTTTTGACATGATGAAATTGCGTCATTGAATCACAAAATGTTGAACTGCCCCTCAGTGTGGTGTCACAAAAAATCCCCCAAATGAAATTCAGTGTCTAACTTTTATAATTCATGGTCTGATTTAGGTTTGTAAACTGTGACTGTGGACATACTGTAGAGAGCTGAAGGCAAATTAGAACGTCCCGGTACAGGAGTAAGAATTCCAGAAGTATAGAAAAGCCTTAACCTCTTTTACATTTTTAATTATGCAAACAGCATGTATTGCGGTTATCGCCAGGAATGCTAAACATTTCAATGTTTCTGTTTTTAGTGCATGTAATGAACTCAATTTCCCACAAGCCCAAGACCATTGCAAGCAAGACTTGACATGTTACGTTCTGTTGTTTTGTAACCTTTTTTATTTGCCTATTTGTCATGTTTTTGTAATTGATTTTTATTTTGTCTTCTCTCTACTATGTCTTTTGTCTTCTTGTTTGTGTCTACCCACATAGAAATACATACTGTACATGCACCATAGATGGCAACTTCTCACAAAAACAGAAAAACATGTTAAGTTTCTAGGTATAGTTACATCCAGGGACACTAGACACATATCATTACAACCATTGTTGGAGCTGAGTGTACAGAGAGCATCCCAGTTGGGGGTTTGAGCCTAAGCAGAGGCAGCAGTTCACATTTAATAAGTGTCATGAATGGGTCATTCGCCTCCCATCCGCTCCTGCTTTCCAGCATGGCCTGCGTGTGTACACGGTTTGATTTGGTGCTCATTACGCATACCACACAGGGCGACCGAATCTTGAGTTTTAACTGACGTTTCCATGGCAACTCGCCACTGAACGGGAAGAGGTGAGGTGCGCAGTGTACTTTGCCTTGAGTGGCGGCTCAGATCCCAATCACTCTCCCATGGCTCAGTCAGGAACGGGAGCTGGAGCCATTTATGGAATCCACCTCCTACAGCCTCCGCCAACACAGTCCAGCCAACAGGCACACGGAATATTTGCATGCGTTGTACTTTGTACACCACGGGCAACGAAATCCAGCCACAAGTTACGCTTTCATATCCAGACAGTTTGTTGGTTTCACCCATTTCTTTCTGGAGTATTTGCCCTCATGCTTGTAGGACAGAGGAGCTCATCATACGTTGAAGATGGAAGCCAAAGCGAATAGAAGCGTGTGATTTATTTCATTACTCAGGAGAAGGAACTCAATTCCCCTACACGGTGTTTGTTTACCCCAATGTAGCATTAAATCCTATCAGTTCAAATACACAGTGATGTATACTAAACACTTGCCCAGTGGTCACGTAAGTGGTCTGATGGAAATCTGTAAACGTTGCTGTGAACTGCAAGCCACTGACTTCTCATCCTGACAACTGGATACAGGAAAGACAGCGCCCCCTCTGCGGCGTAGTTAATGAAAACTCCATCTCCTGTCACCGACATTCTATCTCCAACATAATGGACCTTTGGTTATCAATAAGTGAATGTCCCGTAGCGGTGAAAATTAATCTCTGGTGCCTACAATGCATGATGAGATGTGTGAATTATTCACAGCTTCTTGTTTATCTGACTGTGTGTATGTGTGTGTGTGTGTTTGTGTGTGTTTGCGTGTGTTTGTGTGTGTTTTTTCTAGCTGGGAAGTGATGCGGTTCCTACTGTCAAACCTGCGCTGGTGGATGGAGGAGTACTGCTTTGACGGCTTCAGATTTGATGGTGTTACCTCTATGCTGTACCATCACCATGGCATCAGTAAGGCTGGTTTGTGCGCATCTCGTATTTCAGGACTTGTGTGTGTGTGTGTGTGTGTGTGTGTGTGTGTGTGTGTGTGTGTGTGTGTGTGTGTGGCATATCATCCTCCTCTCCTTTGAAACCCACAGTGCAGTATGAACCACAGACTGCAGAAGCTTAAAGAATAAGGCCATTAGGCGTCTGTGTTGAGAGGACTGACTGATCCCAGTTATCATGTGGGGACATTTCTGATCTAAACAGCTTGTTTCAATTAAAGAAACATAAGGACACTATAGTGTTACTGTTGCCTAATGAGTTAACTTGTGTCTTTTGTTGGCTTTGTATGGCCATTAATTGACAGGACAGCTAAAGATACTGTAGGAAAGGGGAGAGAGAGAGTGGCATGACTTTCAGCAAAAGGCCGCGGGTCGGAATCAAACCCGGGTCGCTGCCAAGGACTCCCAAGCTAGAGGCCGCCCCTCAAATTATGTTTTATAAATAAATGTAGCTGCGTGAAACACAAAGAAATGAGGATACCCAAAGGCAGAACAGTCCCTATACTGGAGCCTGATTGGTTGAAAAATCCTGTTACTTAAACGAGGTTAACCTTTTCACTGAAGTGTGTAATTTTTACATGCTACAATGTTGTCTGATTGGATAAATTAGCATGCATTAGCAAGTATTCAGTGAGAGGAGCCAATTAAATCAATCAGCAATTCCATCCTTTTCAATGGATCAACAGTTGTTGGCGGTAATGCAATAAGACAGCGGTTCCCAACATTTTTTACGTGACATATTAGACCATTGACCCCCATTTGATAAGAAAGTGTATGAAACCCATGACCGAAATAGTCAAACATTCTCTCATTGTGTTTCTTATGTGATTCCCCTTTTTGCTCGGGACCCACTCGAACCCTCTAAAGGACCCCTTAGGGGTCTCGGGACCCCACTTTGGGAACCCCTACCTTAAGAGACATAGCAATGCGCCAGCATAATTAATGTTAACACAGATGTAAATATATTAAACATTCAGCTTTTAAATTGTTTTATGAGCAAAGAAATGCATTTACACATTTGTCAGGCCTTCTGGATGCAGAGAACGCATTTTGGTGGCCGAATGTCCACCTTTTAAAATAAAAAATAAATAAAATAAAAACAGTTCTGTGTTTAATGGTCTTATAATTTCAGCTGACTTGTAGGCCGTTATATAGTTTTTTTATGATACATTTTTATTGTTATTTTCAGCGTTGAGCTATCATTTTCTTGGTCGCGGTTGAGCCGGCTAGCCAAATTTTCTTCTGTCTCCCAAGCAGGTGTAATTTAGAGTCATCATTAAGTAACAAAACAATCGGGTCAGAAGGAATTCGACATCCTACCACATCAGATACAAAATATTATTTTAAAATGTAAATCACACATGTCTATTAAAAAGAAAACTGTGAATACAAATCCTGGGGACATCCTGGATAGACATGAAAAATTTCAACTTTACACAGAGAGCACGAAAAAGAATCCATGGTAATCCACAGTAGCAGTCTGTAATATGCGTGTATTGTTTTTATGAATATATTTGAATATCCTATAAGTACTGGTACGTGCTACTTTCCAATCTCAAAAGTTGCATCTTACTGTGTTCTACAGAAAATGAATCGATGACAGATGTCCATTTACTAGAAAGAGCCTCAAATGAACCATATAGAAAATAACATGTATGTCTTAACTTTAAGGACGGTTCAGAAAGAGAAAGACATGAAGTAAAAGAGTAGCAGCCTCTAACAAAGAAAAAGTGAGGAATGAAGAACTTTAGAAGTCTGGGTGGATAACATGATGATGAGTGTTGACTGTGTGGGTGTTACTCCTCAGGCTCGGGCTTCTCAGGGGACTACAGTGAGTACTTTGGCCTACAGGTGGATGAAGAATCTTTGGTTTACTTGATGCTTGCCAATCACATCCTTCATACCCTTTATCCTGACTGCATCACTGTTGCAGAGGTAAAACGCGCTCTACAACACAACACACCTGCAGCATCCCCTACCTTTGCAATGACACTGCCCACAGCTATTATTAATTAAAAGCGTTTATTAGTGAGGCATAGCGTCCTTACGTATTCATTGGTGTAATTAAGAAGTAATGCAAAAAGGAAATGGGATGTCACTTTGGCCTGTGGTATAGGATTTTTATCCCTTTTTAATATGCAAGCTGTGGAGTGGCATTGATGTGATCTTGGCTGACTACTGGGAAAGAAACGTGTGCACACAAAGGGAAAATGTGATATAAAATGGTGTGATTTCTCTGCAGGATGTGTCGGGGATGCCTGCTCTCTGCAGAGGAGTGGAGGAGGGAGGACTTGGTTTTGATTACCGACTGGCTATGGCCATTCCTGATAAGTGGATTCAGGTAAGATGATTTACCTCTATTTAATCTAACTCTGTTTTTTCGTTTTTTTGTTCTAGCAGCTTTAACAGACACTGTAGGCCTCTGCGCACCAAGAAACTTCTGTATAAGCCACAAATACAGTAGAGGGGAAACTGAAAGCAGTTCAAAACAGGGATGAAAGACAACGGCAGTGACAGGGCATGTTAGGAGTCATTAAACACTCTTGTGCTGTATTACAGCTGAGCCTGTTGCTAAGCGTTTGAGCCTTTTTAAAGAAGCTTTCAAGTGTAAAACATGTCTAGCAGTATAGTGACACAAGGACCTTGCCCGGTATTTTCCTAGAGGAACCTGTATAGTGTATAGTGTATAGTGTTGTGCTCCAGTGTAACCTGAACGGACGAGGGTGCTTAATACACCCAGGGTGTGAACTACGGGGGAGCTAGGGGGAGCTCGGCTCCCCTTAATAAGACATGGGCTCCCCTGAAAACGTGATTTGTGAAATTTTGGGGGGTCTCTAAAAATATTAACAGTTTCTCATTTTGACGTGCAATTTCAGTTTTGTGTAATGTGATCATTGTGGATTATTATGTGTAAAAGTGCAAAAATATCATTCATTCATGCATGACGTTGATTTGAACCTAATTCACTTTAGATAACTATACATTTTGTTTTTGTCATGAGCATCAAGGCGTGGCGGTGCTGCGGTGCAAATTCAACTCACGTTTAGTACATGTTAACTCAAAGATTCGTAGAAAAAATATAACCATTGGAGGCCATTTTGTAATGCATCATATCAGTCAAAATAATCGCAATAGATATCTTCCTCACACGTGCAGCCCTTCTTCTAATGTTGTTGACTCTGTGTCATAGAGTTACTGTAACTCTACAGGAAGTGCTGTAGTTACTGTTTCTCAAATGGTGGTACTTTGGAGGACTGCAGGGGGTACGTTAAATCTTTGGACATTTTTTATTTAAAATATATCATTCATGCATAACTCCTAAAATAATGATACACTTTGATAATGAATGCATTTAGTGATACATTCTAAATATTTGAAATAAATTGAAAGTATTTTAAAGGTCTCATGGCATGAAAATTTCACTTTATGAGGTTTTTTAACATTAATATGAGTTGCCCCAGCCTGCCTATGGTCCCCCAGTGGCTAGAAATGGTGATAGATGTAAACCGAGCCCTGGGTATCCTGCTCTGCCTTTGAGAAAATGAAAGCTCAGATGGGCCAATCAGGAATGTTCTTCCTTATGAGGTCATGAAGAGCAAGGTTACCTCCCCTTTCTCTGCTTTGCCCGCCCAGAGAATTTGGCCCACCCATGAGAAAGAGAGAGACATCATGGCTTTCAAACAAGCAAAGTGGCAGTCTCCTCCTCAATAGCATTTAAAGCTACAGACACAGAAATGGCACATACTAAGTAAAGCTCATTGTGGGGCGGGCTCTGATGGTGTAGCGCTGTATTGTGTCTCTTTATATAGCTAGGCATTTTGTTGCTACCGAAAATGTTTTGTGCTGGTCAGGGGATACTTGAATAAAAAGATTCTTATTGAAAGAAGTTTGAGAACTGCTGACTTAGTGTCCAGACAACAAACTGAACCAGGTTCTGAATTCATTTACACATTCATTGCTTGCTTTAATCAATTACATTCATTGTTTCAATAATACCAATACTGTACTATACAATAGAGTGTTTAGCACCCTGCTCCTATGATGGTGTTCTATAATAGGAAACCTTCCATTTTCTTGCGCCTTTCGTACTTAAAACACAGCTCAAAGTGCTTTGCATAAAATCATTTTAATAAAAGAACTTCAGATATGATAAAACAGTAGAATAACATAAAAAAAACATTTTATTAAGAAAGGCTCTGGCAGACTACTGACTAAGAAGGATTAAAGTGAGGATATTATGTTTAGCTTCTTTCAGGTTTAAGGTAACACTTCTGTTTCCATGAAACGGATAACAATAAACATATTTCTACAATCATCCAGTGTAAACAGGTAACATGAATTTTCTTGACCTCGCTTGCTGTTATAGAGAAAGTGGTCTAAAGTTTCTCTCTGCCCCCCCTCCCCCTATAAACTGAGGAAGGTCTTTGTGCTTTTTCTAAAGCAGTACTAATTTCTTTTTCTTTTTCTCCTTCTTAATCCTACCAACCGTGTGAATGGGAAGGTCATTATTTATCCCTTCAAACACAGCGTTATGGATAAATGATGGCAGAGACATAATTGTTATTTAAATTAAAAGCAATAAAATCAAAAGAAAGACAAGCTTTCATAATGATAACTTAAAGGTCATCTAGTCACCGATTTTTATTTTTTTTTCTTCTTCTTAAGTGGAGCATTTGAATGGGCTGGCAGTCAGCTTTACATTTCACTTTGATTCATTATTCAGTCTGAAATGTCTGTCCTTGGGGTAGGTAGCTTTACACCGTGGCAAAGCAAAGGTTATTTGTCTGCTTAAAAGTAATGCTCTGGTCATTTTTCCCAACCAGTTTGAAAAGGTGAATAATTGAAGATCAGAGACTCAACAACAAACCCTTGAGCCAGCAGGTTTATCACCCTCCACTCATTTGCAAGTGCATAGAATAATTTCATCCATAATGAATTCAAGAAGAAGCCGGTCAATTATTTTCACTCTAACACTAGGAACAATAAGCTGTGAAGAAATATTTAAAAAATATATATATAATTTTAAATTGAAATTATTGGAATTTCCATGAATAAATTTGATGAAATGGCAGTAGAGCATGACAGTTTGTAGTCCTAGAATCCAGACTTTCATTGAGCGGCGACCTCCCTCACCAGATCTCTAATGGCTTCTTTTCAAGCTTCAATTGTTTTTAATGTGACTATGTTCCAGTGTTATTTGTGTGTGGGGTTAAAATAGGGTAAATATGTGTTCATTTGTGGAGATGATTGTGCAAAACAAATTGAAAAACAATTGCGTGTGTGTTGTCAGTCTTTGTTCACCTCGTTCATCGATTCACGGAACATCCTGAAAACTCTGAATGGACTTTTGCCACAAATAGACAGCATCGCTCTACTTACGGATGAAATGTGACTTTGGAAACCCTGAAGACGAAATGGACAAGCTTAAACTAAAAATAGGATAGGAAGATGAAAAAAAAGAGAGGTTTAAAATGGGGGTACAGAAGATGCCTTGATCTTGCTTTAATTTTTTTTCATCATGTCTGTTTATTATTTCAATTTTAGTGTCATTAGCCCCACTGTAGTAGCGAAGAATTAAACATTATTTCACATATTAATCACATTGTCTTTTCATTTAAGTTTTGGCTATACTGTACGGAGGAAAAGCTTGTTTTAGAATAGTGAAGTCTCCAGTCTGGTTTTCTTTCTTGAAATGCCCCAAAAATCTTAAAAAAGAAAATATAGATATCCTATGTACGACTTGCAGCAATGATTGCCAACTTAGAAAAATATGCTTATAACGATTGTCTTAAATATGTTGTATCATTAAATACCTTTTACTAAAGTGGGATCATTAAATGTTTAAGTCTTTAACAACAGTATTTAAATTCACTGGAAGCTCACAATGGCAGCGTTGATAACTTTAAAGCTGTAGTACGTAGTTTCTGTCACCACCATGAGGAATTCTAAGTAATGACATAACACACAACACTGTCGGCTCGTCCACATGACGCAAACCTTCCGTGATCGCACCCCCTCTCCCCCCCACCCTCCCCTCCTCCACACAGTTGCTAGTAGCCAAGGAGGACACGGAGGATTAAAATACCATGACGGACTCTTCAGAAGAGGTCATTATCTTCACTCGAGTTTTTCAGCGGGAAAGTCACCGGACGCCACAATCTACTGAACATAGTCACGCTGAGAAATCCAGAGAGAGTTGTGTGGAGTCTTAATTAACTCTGTATCAACTCAATGGCTTGAATGTAACGGACATTCAATAATATCAAAAAGTTACACACTAAGGGCCCTATTTTAACAATCTAAACGCACAGTGCATGGTTCAAAAGGGTTGTACATAATGTCTTCATTAATCATAGGTGTTTTTTGGGCGTAACGTGCAATAAACCAATCAGAGATCATCTCCCATTCCCTTTAAAAGCCAGGGGCGTTTCGAACTTGGAGCATTGTTATTATGATGGAGGATTTGCACCGTAATATTTTTATTTGTAATACTTTGCCTGTGTGTGTGCTGTTGCGCTTCCCAGTATATATATGTGTGTGTGTGTGTGTGTGTGTGTGTGTGTGTGTGTGTGTGTGTGTGTGTGTGTGTGTGTGTGTGTGTG
Organism: Perca flavescens; assembly: GCF_004354835.1. Classification (NCBI taxonomy): domain Eukaryota; kingdom Metazoa; phylum Chordata; class Actinopteri; order Perciformes; family Percidae; genus Perca; species Perca flavescens. The sequence continues at coordinate 4,107,646 of NC_041333.1, forward strand.
TGTGTGTGTGTGTGTGTGTGTGTGTGTGTGTGTGTGTCGAACAAGCGCGCTGTGTATAAGCCTAGGCGCATTTGACTAATTTGCTGTTAAAATAACAATGAAATGCTGCGTTATTGACTTTAGACCAGGTTTTTGTTGGTCAACGGTGCTGCCTCAAGATAGCAATACTCCCAGAATGCACCTGAACACACCTCCCTTTAAGACCAGCATGTCCATGGGCGCAAAGATGGGCGCAGGTGCTTTTGCTATTTAAAAATTTGCCGGGTGCAAGATAGGGCCCCGAAGCATTAAATTTAAATATTAGTTATACAACATTTTTACCTTTTCACAGCTCCTTATTTGATTCTTAAATCACATACATAATTGACACCAACATTTTATTTGGGCAAACATGGTGGACTTAAAAGGACTCTGAGGTGGACTATGGAGAGTTTTAACACCAGATTTAGTATATAAAATAGGTCATTAGCTGGGCCAACAAATTGTGTCAAAATGAACAGGGCGACAGTGATGGGAGATGATTTTTAGATAATTTAACCACAATCTGATACAGTATTTAGGTAAGATGATCACAAAACCAGTACCTTGAATAGCAAAATAACAAAAACAACTTAATATTTATTATCACTACTAAAATTGAAAGAGTACATGTCCAGTCGTTACCAGCAAACGTAATAACACCATCGAGTGATGTGTTGCCACCCAGCACTGCTTCAGACTAGATGGGAAATTATGGGCGCCAAATATTCTCCGTCCTTCCACCAAAAACTGTTGAAGCACCCTTTAGCTCGGCACTTGAGCCCAAACTGCCACTGTGGAAGTACTTAATGGCCCACAATGGGAAAACATTGTTTATAACTGTGCAGCGTACGTGTCAGGTATGACAGTCCATAACTGGATGATGCTGGCGCAGATTAGCACAGGAAAAGAGCATACATACCCTGCCAGAAAAGATAAGGTTGTTATTATTATATATTTCTATATCTGAACGCTGCTCTCTGTTCTGCTGGCACCAACACCCTGCTGCACATGTGCAGACTTGCTCTCCCAAAGCTGCTTTCAACCTTGTTTTGGAGCAATGTTTGCCTCTTCTGGAGAACTTGGCTAGATTTACTGTACTTGGGATCAGTACATAACTCTAATTTATTTTCTTGTTCCCCTGGTGTTTCCTCAAAGCCTGTATTAGTGAGAAATGCCACCCATTGTCAGTATGCCACAGTGTTTTATGAAAAGAAAGAAAGTACATTTGTAGGAATGCAGACAGGCAGCAGGTCATCTCTGGGGATGTGTCTGTCTGTTTGGATTGGCTGGAATGTGGATAGTTAGTAGATAGATAGTGTGTGTGTGTTCGTTCGTTCGTTCGTTCGTTCGTTCGTTCGTTCGTTCGTTATTTGAGGAAAAAAGCTGTTTGCAGAACTTGTAAGACTAAAAGTAAAGCTGTGCCTTTTTATTAACTTCTACAAACTGAAAGTTATATTTACTCATATTTTGGTGAAAAAGCAAAGCAGAGTGTGTGACCTCAGCGCAGCGTGCATCCTCTTGCACTACAGTTTCTTGTGTTTCTCGATGGGGGAAGTCTGTGCATCGTTAATCAAGCCTGTCTCTCACAGCGGTGGGCTTTACTCAATAGTGAGGATGGCGGGAGGAGAAGCGAGTGGCGGAGGGAGGGAGAGAGAGAGAGAGAGAGAGAGAGAGAGAGAGTCCCAGACTTGACCTTCCTCGGCGGTGCTTGCAATAGCTGTGCGGCAGGCAGCGCTGCACCGCTGAGACGCAGCGTCCTCTAAGGTAACCAAAGGTTTCACAGGATTATCCTCGGGACGCCTCTGGAGAGGTTGTTGCTGCTTTTACTTTTCAAACAGTATTGCTTGCAATGCAATCCTTGTTTAGATACTTCTTCTGGTTGCATGTTTTTCAATTACATCTGTTGCCTCCCAGAGGAGACTTGACATCACGTGAATCGCAAAGCTGGAGGAGAGCGAGCGAGCGGCCAAGTTCATGTATTTCTGTTCAGGGAAGCATTCATATGAACATGCCTTGGTATAGTCAGTGAAGTGCACTCAGGGCCAGCCTTGCCTTTTCTCACAGAGTGTCAATTAGGGAGGGATTTGAATGGACTGAAGTGGAGCCTGCAGTGAGGGGTAGAGACATGGAGCGGGGGAGGGCAGGCGTTCGGGATAACAGACAGACATACGGACGGACAGAGAGACGGTAGAGAGACAAATTTGACGACAGAGGGACAGACAGACAGACAGACAGACAGACAGACAGACAGACAGACAGACAGACAGAATGAATTGGAGACAGACAGAAGGAAAGAGAGACAGACAAAGAGACAGATCAACATGGCTGTGAGCTTATTTATAGATTCACGTGTGTGCACCAATGAATCTCTCGCGGTTCCTGGAGCGGGGCCTCACGCTGTGTTTGGTCCTCAGCATGACTGATTGATACGACTCAATTACTGGCTGCAGCAGGCTGTTAGGACCAACAGGCTGTGAAAAATTAAGATATCCTAATGAGGAGCAGATAAGGCGCACAGCACAAGTTTGGATGATTCGATCTGATTATGACCATAAAATGCTGTCACTCCTAATGGATAATGTTACAAAAGCCCTTTAATTTAACAAGCACCCTTCCCTCCAGCTCCAGTAGATTGAGATGTAATTGAAACAATTAGAGACGGAGGAGGTGGGGGGCTCGCCAGCCGCGGCTGGGAGAAGAGAAGGCGATGCAGAGAATTCTCCAGCATCCCTCTGCTTCTCACAGCTCTTCAACTTGAATGACCTCCGAGTCAATTGTCCCGATTTGTGTTTCTGTTCCTCCATTTATTTTAATTGAATGAAAATAGCAGCCTGGGCAGCTCTCTTCTTATTTGTTTCAGGAGGGGGGGGAGAGAAATCCATTTCTGGTTCTGTCCATCATACTGAAAACACTTTCGATTAACATGACTTGATCAAATTCAGGCTGCAAGCAAGCAATGATGGACTCCAGCTTGTTTATGAAAACATGTCAGCCTTTTAGGGGCGCCCACTCTCTTTGACCCCCCCCCCTTGGCCCGGCGTCACCCTCCGCTTGCCTCGTTTAACGTCAGCAATTCAGCTTCGTCCTGCTTTATTTTGTTAGCTAATTGCACTCTTAAGGCCTCCCTTGTAAGGTGTTAACTGGTGGTGCAGGGTTTAGACGCTGCCTTCTCCAGCAAACTGCGAGGTGAGCTCAGAGTGCCATTCAGCCGAGCCAAGCCTCCAGCGGAGACATTTGCGTGGGCAGAATGTTCATTAATTTCCACGAAAACGTCTGTGAAAATGTATAGATAGGGAGGGATTACCTCGATCCATGCGATTGTCGCACACCTTTGTTGCCTGCTCATCTCAGGGGGCGGCAATGTGTGTGTGTGAAGAGAAGATGTTCCCCATAGCAACGCAACCTCAGTCAACACAGGAATTGTTTTTGTCAAAGACAGGAGAAGCAACATGCTCGGACTGCCACCAAATGTAAAACAAGAGCTTTACACTAAACACGCCTCTGCCTCCGAGTCCTTTCCCAGCACCATATGACTGTAGTAGAGAGGATCTTGAATCAGTCACAGCATGTCAGTGGAAGGGAGATGACCTCATCATGCACTGCTAGTTTTTTTTTTTTTTTTTTTTCCTTCATTTTATTTCTGGCTCTGCCTAATTAATCCGGGCACTCTGGTTGGCTCCCGACAGCAGGCTTGTAAAGTAAGATTTGTGCGCTGCTCATTATCATTGATGAAGTGGAGTGTCAGTGGTGCCAGGAAGCTCTGCTGGTCGGGGCTGATGTGGGTGAGCTGGTGGTAGGGAAGTTGTCAACCCAGTCACTCCTTTCTCCGCTCCGACAGTCCCACTCCCAGATTAATTGCACCCAGACCACTTTTTTGCGGTTAAATTGAATTGTAATGATTCATAAGGAAGTGTAAAGTGTCTGATTGTACGTGGATGTGGAGGTGGCCGGGGATGATCCCCGGGGTATATCCTGCAGATTCAGTCGTTTAGCTTTTATATTGGAACTGGTGTGGGTGTGTGGGTGTGTGCGGGGGGAGGGGGATTTATTTATTTTCAGCTGGTGTTGCATTCTTAGTTCACCTGCAGGAGTGAAATTCATTTTAAAACTTTGTATCACTAGTGAATTTATCCATATATTAACTTTCCATGATGCTACTTACCCATTCTACCTTAACAAGATACCTTTTATTGTAAAAATGTCTTGAGAATAGACACCTGGTAACTATGACCCATCTGCCTTGATTATTTGGAAATGTAATCTCCATGACTATTTTTATTTTAAATCAATTTAAATACTGTAAAGTATCACAACGCACTCACTATTCACAGAGAAAGGCACAACGGTGTTGTACTGCATTCAGAAACTGTGCCTTTAAACGAGCCGTCAGGACTTCCCTGCGGTTGTGGTGTCACAGCTACATTACATTACACACATTATACTTAGTTTCAATTAACATTCACACAGCGATGGCGCAACATCGGGAGCAATTTGGGGGTGTCTTGCCCAAGGACACTTTGACATGGGACTGCAGGGGCCAGGGATCTAACCACCGGCCTTCAGATTGGTAGGCGACCGCTCTACCACCTGAGCCGTAGCCGCCCAACTAAACCATATAGATAGAAAGTGCTGCTACAGCAACGGTACAGTCATTCCCCGGCTGCTGACAGTGCAGTGACGCCAAGAGCACAGATGCTGAAGACCCAGAAACACTGACCAATCAGAGCAGACTGGGCTTTTTCTGGATGGGGGCTTCAAGAACGGAGCGTTTCAGACAGAGGGGGGAGGACTGGTATACTGAGACAAATAGTATGAGAAAAATTAAGTGTTTTTTGAACATTAAAGCATGTTACCATGTAAATATGAACCTGAAAATGATCATATGTGACCTCTAACTATTCATAGTGTTGATAGTTTTCACTCTTGTGGTTATGTTTCCGTATGTACCTGATAATCTCCCTGTTTTTTTTGTTTTTTTTTCAATAAATTTTCCCATCTTCACTCACTACAGTATGCACATGCTTTCATTGTCCTTTATGTCCTACTGTATTTCTCATTACCAATATACAGGAACATTAAATATAGAGCTTGAACTGCAAAAGCATCTGTTTTGTTACACATCTTCAAGATTCTTCTTTTTAACGCCTCAAGCCAAATGAAATGCTTACTTTTATTTTTAAATATATTTCATTCCTTTCTTAGTTTATTTGTACATGCATAATTACCTTTTGATATATTGGGAAAGACTCTGTATAAGCCCCCTTTGCTCCTTTCATCCCTTACATATCCATTTAGTTTATTATATGTCTTAATGTGCCTGAACACTTGGCTTCAGTCATCTCACATTTCTCTGTAAGATTAAATGTTCATGACTTAATACGGTAAGAAACGACAACAAAAAGTGAATCGCTCAAAAACAGGTTCACGAAACTAAATAAGCATGTTATTTTAACGCAATGTAACATGGTGCAAAATTCCAGTTACATGGAACAAAAACAGGCGGACGTTAGATTAAACCTGGCTGGGATGGTTAAAGGCAGTCTATGTCAAAGCCTGCTTGTTAGCTCAAGAAATTATGCTGACGTTTGTTCCAAGGTATAAGGTCCTCAGCATCAGTTTTGATGTTGAATTTAAACCAGAGAATAGCCAGCAGAGGCTCGGCTCGAGGATCTGAGGCAGTGCACTGAGCTCAGAGGGAGTTCAGAGGTCTGAGAATCTCTAGAACATGTAGACGAGGGACACCCGGCAGAGGTTTTCTGGCGGCATTGGCAATGCCTAATATGGCCACACAAGGCTAAGGTGAAGAAGAGTGAATGTGAACAGATGGTGATATATAGAGCGGCAGAGCCTCTATTTAGGTGGACCAGCCAGTTCATCTCAGACATATTGATCGACACAATTTACTCTCTTTACTCAGAGGATTATGGCTCTGTAGAGTAATATAAAGGTTTCCTGACATGTCAATCAGCTGTCACAGCAAATTCCACCGAGCAGACTTCAACCTGTCACTGAGATTGACTCTGCAACTCCCCCACCAATCAGACAGGCTGCATGTCTATTACCAAGGGTTCTTGGAGGGCAAAAACTCTCTTTTTTTTCTATTTAAGAATGCTATTGATACTGTGGCTTTCTAACATCTCTCTTGTTTATTAAATTATCTCTATGCCCAGCACCACTGCAGTCTATGTGGTTATCTTGCCTCTGCCCTGTGCTCTCGTTTTTCGTTGTTAAAACTGTATAGCAGCACTGTGTGGGCACATGGTGCGCCCCCCCCCCTCCGTTTCCCTCTGACCTCTGAAAATGACTCCTTTCGGCAGGAAGTGTGCATGTAGGCAGGCCATTGGCAGGTCATTGATTCCATGGTGGGATTTATTGTCGAATCCCTCCGTTTGGATGAGAGGCTCTGACCTTGTCCATCTTAGGTGGGGAGAGCTGATGCCTTACTACCCATGGGCTGTAGTGAAGTTATTAAAAACTCCATTTTCGCCATTTAAAGGTAGACATAACTCACAGTGCGGATATAGAGATGTCAAAACAGAGATTGATCTGAGAGAGAAGTGTTACCCAGAAAAAAACTTAAGAAAGAGTGCCAGAACTGAAATACTGAGCTTGAGACATCAGTCAGAGCCCGAATGGATCTCTCAGCTACACATCTATCAAACCCTTTTTCCAATAACCCAACTCTGTCACTGTGTAGATCCTGAAGGAGTTAAAGGATGAGGACTGGGACATGGGCAATATCGTCCACACACTGACCAACCGGCGCTATGGTGAGAAATGCATAGCCTATGCAGAAAGTCATGATCAGGTAAGCAAATTTCTCCCAGATCCCACTTTATAGTGTCAATAGAGTGTGGATTATCTTGCTGTGGGTCATAAAACATAATCCACGTCTCCAGGCTCTGGTTGGGGATAAGAGTCTGGCCTTCTGGTTGATGGACAAGGAGATGTACACCAACATGAGCTCCCTTATTGCCATGACACCCGTCATCGACCGCGGCATACAGCTGCATAAGATGATCCGCCTCCTCACTCATGGTCTGGGCGGAGAAGGCTACCTCAACTTCATAGGTGAGTGGTCCTGGTAACACGCAGAGAACCTAACCCTGCAGGTACATAGAAATGATACTGTATACTAGAATAGACATAAAAAAATATTGTATTATCCCTTGTTATGTGCAGGTCATTACAGTCCTGTTTTTTGATGGCATCCTTTGGAATATTTCAATTGAAACCATCTTTATTTGTTTAAGATATTTCAGCAACAAAGGCAATTCAAAACATTAAAGAGCGGTTAAAAACTATTTAAAGAGAATATAAAAACAGCTCAAATAAAATACGACCGGTATGAAATACATGAATAAAAGTCACAGTGCAGTGTAAGAAAAATGAACAATTACTTAAAAAAAGGCAGGCAAGTACAACCATTATAATCCATTACTAATTTAAATCACCTGGCAAGCAAACATGCTGTACTTTACCTTGTTTCTGTCAAGTGTAAGGATTTGCTTCCTTTTCTCTGCTGTATAACATTGAAAATAGTTTTTTTAAAAACCATTGGTCAGACAAAACACGACATCACCTTTTGGCTTTAAGATTTTTTTTTATTATCTGAGCCCTAATATACTGCAATTATATATATCTTGTATTTTGGAATTGATCCATTACGTTCACACACATTACAATTCAAAATTCAGATGTAAAATCAACACATTCAGCTTACAATGTACATGTTGAGATGTTGTGGTATGACCTTAAAAAGGCCGCTCATAGTGTTCATGAGTGGGCAAAATTCCTCCATCACAGTTGTTGCAACATATTTAGGGGCAATCACTTTTCAAATGGTTTTTTGTTTTTTCACAATGATCACCTTCATTTACAAATTGCATTTTGTGTTTACTTGTGTTGTCCTTGACTATTGTTTAAATTGGTTTGATGTTCCAAACACTTAAGTGTCAAATACCATTTTATATATTTAATAAAATCATATGATCAGGTCATATTAATACATCAATCTACGTGACATTGAACAGTTAAGGTGCGATCGAGGTAATGATTGTGTAGCATCAAACGTCAAAATAATTTTTTAAATGTGAGCTGACCAAAATGCTTTTCAACCATAGGCAGAAAAACAGGTCAACAGCATACACCATTTATGACATATACATATAGGTCACATATACCCAGGCAGAAATCCAGATTAAGATCAATAAACTAATACAAAAATCATTATATAAGGCTAATTGATAGTGGCAATTTAATTATCTTTAAAAGCCAGGGAAAAGTTGAGCTGTGCTTTAGGGTGCTTTCACACCTACCTCATTTGGTCCGTACTTTCGGGCTTTTTAGGTTCAGGTGTGGAGTTTCAGATGTGGATAAAAAGGCCCTTAAACATCTCAGTAGAGGGGGCAGATCTGATGTGGGGTTTTTTTTGTTCCACAGACTGGAGTCCTTCCTTTTGGTAAATTTTTTGTTAAAGGAGTCGAGGTTGAATCATTTCAAATCCTTTTCATGTAATGTATTCTTCCTGAATTTGAACTTCTCCCCTCAGGCAGACACAACATACCCTAGGTGTTCACTGAACAGATATACACCGTACCCTACATGTACTGTAGGTGTTCACTGAACAGATATACACCGTACCCTACATGTACTGTATGTGTTCACTGAACAGATATACACCGTACCCTACATGTACTGTATGTGTTCACTGAACAGATATACACCTGTATGTGTTCACTGAACAGATATACACCGTACCCTACATGTACTGAATTTGTTCACTGAACAGATATACACCGTACCCTACATGCAGAGGTGTCAAGTAATGAAGTACAAATACTTCGTTACCTTACTTAAGTAGAAATTTTGGGTATCTATACTTTACTGGAGTAATTATTTTACAGCATACTTTTTACTTCTACTCCTTACATTTTCACGCAATTATCTGTACTTTCTACTCCTTACATTTTAAAAATAGCCTCGTTACTCATATTTCAGTTCAGCTTGTTCATCGTTCAAAAACACACACACAAAAAACCCTATCCAAATCGCTCCATCCGGAGAGAGTGAATGTGATTGTGGTTGGATGAGAAGTATAAACATAGTCATTCCGACACCCTATTGGTTTGTACGCGATCCATCAAACCTGCACAGACCCGGTGCTAATACGCCACCGGTGCCTTAACGCCCGTTATCTACCGGACCGAATAGCAACGTGGATTTCGGTGCCTTATTTAGGTGCCACTTAAATGCCTGCGCTTCTCTCTGATGCTCCGAAAACGGACGTTAGAGGGAACTGAAACATCGCCGCACGGGACGCTAGTTAACACTACAGTTGGTAGCAGGTAACGTTAGCCTAGCGTTAGCTAGCAGCTGGAGTAAACACGGTTAAAATGCTGAGAGCTAAACATTGTAAAGTGTGTCTGTATTTCACTGGAGAGGATTGTAACACCAGACTGTAGCTGCCGTTGTCTGAAAAACACAGAAGAGAAGTGTCACCTTTTTCAGCCCTTCTGAGTTTGCAGGTACGATTTTAATATAACATTATTAGGGGTGTGACGAGACGCTTACTCCACGAGACGAGACACATCACGAGATTGGGTTCACGAGAACGAGACGAGACGAGATTTTTAAAAAAAATTTAAAGAAATCCTCAATGATGAAATATATGAATGGAAAATAGTTTTTTATTCAACTGACCTTGGCTTCTTTGTAGAGGTTTGGGACTACAGTGCGAGTTAAATGCGCGCGTGATGGGATGACGTACCTCGTTTCCAGTGTGTGGAGGAGTCGCCGAAATCCGACATTTTCCACCACAGAAAATGGCCTTATATGAGCTGCAATGAAAACGCCTATGTCCCTCGTTATTGCCGTGGCTCTTGCACTTACCGGTGGCAGAGATGCAAAGGCTTTTAGAGTTGTTTGCCCTTTTAATGTTTTCGTCGTGGGTGCAGTAGTTAGTAGAGAGCTGTGGTGGTGCTGTAAGTGTTTTTGCATAGTGCTCGTGTTAGCCGCGGTATCGGCATTTTTTTTTCTTACAATGTTTACATATTGCGTTCGTCTTGTCTGTCACTCTTTCGCCGTTTATTATTTCCGCAGGAAAACCAAAATGTTGCCACACAAATGATTTAAAAGTGGCAGGGGGATCTTCAATAGTAATAGGCAATCACATCGCCTCACGAGACAACTTTTCACCTCGACGAGAAATCTTGTCACGTTTTAATCTCGCGAGATCTCGTAAAACGAGATCTCGTCACACCCTTAAACATTATTATAGACATATGGTTTTGTCCCCACTTTTTGGGGTTACGTTTTTGTCCTTAATGGCATTTTTCCCCCTTACATCAGGGGTCTTCAATGTTTTTTTAAACCAAGGACCCCTTAACTTAAAGTGAGATGTAGCAGGGACCCCCTACTACATATTGTATGAAATTAAGTTGCATATTAAACTGGGCCTACAATAACTGTTAGGGCAACCTAAAGCCTTCTTATGTACCCTTTTTTCATAAGCTATTAAAATATTAATTGTTGGCATGATTTTATAAATCATATTTTAATGTTACATATGTGGCACAGTAAATCTAGGATTAACTGTATCTGTGGGCTGATATCTTAGTGACTACCTTACCTATAGGCCAGTAAGCCTATCATCAGTGGGAATTTATATTTGTTAATAATATGTTGGAATTATGGAATAATTTGGAGGCCCCCCTGCAATGACTCTGAGGAACCCCTGGTTGAAGATCTCTGCCTTACATTACTTTTACTTTTATACTTTAAGTAGTTTTGAAACCAGTACTTTTACACTTTTACTTAAGTATAAAGCTTGAGTTGATACTTCAACTTCTACAAAAGTCTTTTCAAACCCTAGTATCTATACTTCTACTTGAGTAATGAATGTGAATACTTTTGACACCTCTGCCTACATGTACTGTATGTGTTCACTGAACAGATATACACCGTACCCTAAATGTACTGTATGTGTTCACTGAACAGATATACACCGTACCCAACATGTACTGTAGGTGTTCACTGAACAGATATACACCGTACCCTACATGTACTGTAGGTGTTCACTGAACAGATGTACACCGTACCCTACATGTACTGTAGGTGTTCACTGAACAGATATACACTGTACTGTGAATGCACAATTTTTCTCCTGTTGATTCAAGTCCTCTATGGGCAACAAGCAGAAACAGCCTTTACTATACATTTTTAATTGATGAGCTATACTGTGTTCATTTGCACTACTGTTAGGGGTGTTATCTTTTATGCTATAGTGGCATTTTATTTTATTCATTTTTACATAACATTATGTCATAGTGTCTGTTTTCTTTTAGCTTTAGAAGACTAATCAGGTTTTACCTTTGCAATAATTAAGATATCCTAATTCATGATGTCTTAAAATAGCTCGAAGTATCCCTTGTCATTTATTTTCCATTTGGGTAAAGTGCTCAGTTATTAGATTTGTTGTATTTCTTTCATGGATATATATCTCTGAAGTAGCTCGCGACCAACGAGTCAAGGCTGACTATAATCAAAGGAACCTTTTGAAGTGGGGTTGACATTAATACTTACTTTCCAGAGCTGATGGTGAAAGACAGGACACAAGCTGCCTACGATCTGATAGGTTCCCTTATTTTTTTTTTTTTTAAATTGATTCCACGTCTCAGTCACTGTTGAGACGCTTCTCATTTCCAACACATCATCTGAGCGCCGGCATGCTTTATGGAGGCCTGCTGCTAAAGATAATAAAGTGATAATTAATGCTCTCGGATGATGACCTTGGTTGAAGGGAATGTACTTCCTTGGATGAGCCACTCTCTGGTTTAATGTAAATACCGCCAACACTTGTGATGTGCAGCATTTTAGCTCCACCTGGTGACTGGGTGATCCAGTCAGGCTCTAAGTCCAAACAATCACAATCTGAATCAGAAATCTATTTATTGCCAGGTAGGTAGCACGAGGAATTTGATTTGGTTGATGGTGCATACAAAAAACAATAAATACAGAAATAAATAACACATACCTACATACATACATACATACATACTGTACATACTGTACATCAGAGCTGGGCAATATATCGATATCGCGATATGAGACTAAATATCGTCTTAGATTTTGGATATCGTAATATGGCACAGGTGGTGTCTTTTCCTGGTTTTAAATGCTGCATTACAGTAAAGGGATGTCATTTTCTGAACTTAACAGACTGTTAACTGTTCTATTAGTTGCCTTTACCCACTAAGTCATTATATCTACATTACTGATGATTATTTTTTCAAAAATCTCATTGTGTAAATATTTTGTGAAAGCACCAATTGTCAACACTACAATACTGTTGCGGTATCGACATCAAGGTATTTGGTGAAAAATATCGTGATATTTGATTTTCTGCATATCGTCAGCTCTACTGTACATACATACATACTATACATGCATACTGTACATACATACATACTGTACATACTGTACATACTATACATACATACATACTGTACGTACATACATACATACATATACATGCATACATACATACATACATACATGCATACATATAACTATTTAACATTAAGAAGGAAATGTATTTCTATAATGCTTGTGCTGCCTCTTTGAAATCATTATCACTCATGCATTAGTATTCACCAGTTGTGGAATGTAACTAAGTACAGTTACTCAAGTATCTGTACTTAAGGAAAAATGTTGAGGTACTTGTACTTTACTTAAGTCTTTTCTTTTCGTGCCACTTTCTACTTCTATTCCACTACATTTCAGAGAGAAATATTGTACTTTTTACTGCACTACATTCATCTGAGAGCTTTAGTTACTAGTTATTTTACAAATCACCGCACACAAAACACATTTTAATGTAAATTAAACTACCCAACAGTATACAGGCCTGCAAGTACAGAACAGCCGAGCTGGTTAGCCGATTAAACACTTAGTTGATTGACAGAAATGTTTGGATTCTTTCCAGTTTCTAAAATGTGAGGATTTTTCTGCCTTGAGTGCTTTTACTTTTAATACACTAAGTACATTTTCCTGATGATACTTGCATACTTTTACTTAAGTAACAATTTCAATGCAGGACTTTTGCTTGTAACAGAGTATTTTCACAGTGTGGTATTAGTATTTGTGTGTGTGTGTGTGTGTGTGTGTGTGTGTGTGTCTGTGTGTGTGTGTGTGTGTGTGTGTGTGTGTGTGTGTGTGTGTGTGTGTGTGTGTGTGTGTGTGTGTGTGTGTGTGTGTGTGTGTGTGGCACAATCAAAGCAGCTGTTCCTGGTGGACAACCATAACAGAGGAGCTCATAATGAAAAGGATGTCACTGAACTGACCCCATGTGGGCAGCTAAAGCACAGTTGATAGTAATTTATATATGATTCTCTGGCTAAAGGCACACTCTGCTGTACTCGTTGGTGCTTTGTCTCTCATGGACTTTTGGTGCCACATTTACTCTCAGCCAATCAATGCAGCATCAGAATCATCAAGAGATGACATAGTGAGTGAAAAACAGTACTTAAAATGTCAATTTGTCAATGAATTCAATCAATAACCGCAGCAGTAAAAGGAAAACATTTTTTATGACTCTCTTGTTTTGGTTGATGACTGATTAAGACAGCACCCCATTAAAAAGGGGGCTAAAGTAGTCGATGCACTTCAATCTGGCTAAATAAGGCAATAATAAAAAGAGCATGAAGAGGGACATGCAAGTCAATATAAGAACTATCACTATATTTATAAAGCCATTTAAAAGCCAAGTCCAGTTTAGTCACTTTGTTTAGTATAGTAGCATTTCTTTCAGAACCAGAGGGTTTATATTCTCTACAGTTTCCACTGGTAAAAATGTGGGGTCCGGGAACCCCCAGGGGTCCTTGAAGGAGTTCCAGTGGGTCCCCAGCAAAAAATTTAATCATTTATTTTCACTATAATTCCATCCCTAAGTGACACAATGACAGAATGTATGACTATTTTGGTCATGGGTTCCATACTCTTTCTGTAATAAAACATTTAAGCAAAAATCCTTGCAGATGGGGGTCCCTAGGACAACATCTTATTAAATGGGGGTATAAGATAAGATAAGATAAGATAAGATAATACTTTATTGTCTGTAACACAGGGTTCCAGAAAATTGTCTTTGACAAGGCTCCAGTTACAAAGAGACATTCATACATACATGTAAAAACAAGACATGGGATGAATTTGAGGTATCAGCTGACTGTAGTGTTCATTTTGTCCTATTCAATATGGCTATTGCAGATGGGATGAAGGATTTCTTGTAGAGGTTTTTCCGGGCCAATGGTACCCTAAAACGCCTGCCTGATGGTAATAGCTGGAAGGATTGATGGAGGGGTGAGACGGGTCCTCTGTGATCAGGTTAGCTTTCCTGATCACTGAGCGATTGTACAGCTCAGATAGGGGAGCATGGGATGAGCCAGTTATTTTGGCAGCATGATTCACTATGCGTGAAAGTCTTGTTTTGTGTTTGATGGTGAGTTGGTTGAACCAGGAAGAGATATTGAAAGTGAGAACTGATTCGATGAGGGAGCGGTAAACCAAAGTTAGCACGTCCTTACTGATCTCAAAGGTTCTGAGTTTCCTGAGCAGGTGTAGCCGCTGTTGTGATTTTTTGTATATTATGTCTGTGTGTTGTGAAAAGGACAGGGAAGTGTCTACTTCTGTGCCCAGGTACCGAAATACCTCCACTTGTTCCACTGGCTGACCATGGATGCTAAGTGGCTGGAACAGAGGTGATGCCTTGTCACTGCCCCCACAGCAGAGCTCCTTAGTTTTTGTAGTGTTGAGCTCCAAGGAGAGCTCAACAAAAGTTTGAGAGAGATTGTTTACAACCTGCTGGTAGCGGGTTACAGCGTCAATATTGGCCATGTGTGCAACCAAAGCAATGTCATCTGCATATTTAAAAGTGCCATACCTTCACTGTTACACAATATGTTATTAGTATACACAGAGAAGAGGATTGGGGATAAAACACAGCCTTGGGGAAGTCCAGTATTTAAAATAAGCTTGGTTGATTCAACCCCATTAAAAGACACCTGTTGTGGTCTGTCCAGCAGAAAACGTTTTGTCCACAGGGTCAGTGTTGGGTGAACGTGAAGGTCAGAAAGGTGATGTAAAAGTTTATCAATGCACACCGTGTTAAAAGCTGAGGAAAAATCCATAAATAAAATCCTGGTGTGTGGATGTGCTGAGTCCAGATTTTTGGTGACATTATCTAAGAGTGTGAGGCTTGCATCCTCCACACCCCGTCCTGCCCTGTAGGCAAACTGGAAAGGGTCCAGCTTGTCTGACACCATGCCTGATAGTAGGTTACAGACCACCCTCTCCATACATTTGCACAGCACAGATGTTAGTGCCACTGGTCTGTAATCCTTTAGGTCCTTAGCAGGAGCCTTTTTGGGGATTGGAATGATGGTGGATTCCCTCCACTGGTCCGGGACACAGCCAGAGTCCAGTAGGTGTTGGAACAGCCTGGTGAGAACGCCACTTAGCTGAGTGGAGCATTCTTTCAAAACCCTGCCTCTAAGCCTGTCAGGGCCTGAGGCCTTGTGTGGGTTGATTCTGCGGGCGTGGAGGTCACCAGCTGCTCATCAATAAAGAGGGGTTGGAGGTTGGAGCTGGGTTTTGGGGGGGCCCAGGTGGGTGTTGTGCTGCCCCCATTAAAACGGGCGAAGAAGATGTTCAATTTCTCCGCAATAGTTGGGTCTGGGCAGACAGCCCCTGCAGGCTTGGGTGTTCTGCCCATCATGATGTTCAATCCTTGCCATGCTTCCCTCGCATTCCCAGAAATTAACTTTTGCTCCACCTTGTTCTTATAATCGAGCTTAGCCAACTTGGCCTTCCTCCTAAACTCCTTCTCCAATTCCCTCACCCTGAGTTGATCTCCTTCCAAAAATGCCTTCTTTTTCTGGACCAGGCAGATTTTCATGTCCTTGTTAACCCATTTTTTATTATTTTGGAATATCCTTATTTGTTTGATGGGCGTTACGGTATCCTCACAGAATAAAATGTAGGAGGTAAGTGAGTCTGTTAAAAAGTTAAGATCATTGTCACTATTGTTAAAAAACAAATCCCAGTCTGTTAATTCAAAACAGCCCCTTAGAGATTCGGCTACCTCCTTATCCCATACTCTAATGCATTGTGTTATGGGTTCCCCCATTTTCAATTGTGACCTGTATTTTGGCAGTAACAAAATTACATTGTGATCAGAGCGGCCGAGGGGTGGGCGTGATTTTGACACATATGCATCTGGGATGTTACTGTAGCATAAGTCAAGTATATTCTGCATTCTGGTGGGAATTGTGACATGTTGCTCTAAATTTGGCAGATAGGTGGTGATATCACACCTGTTAAAATCACCCAGAATAAACACTGCTTGGTCTCCATTCTGATTGACAGCTCTATTATAGCTATCAGTTAGGTTTTCGGCTGCTAAATCAAAATCGGGCCCTGGAACATACACTAAAATGACAGTAATCTGGGAGAATTCACGGGGTAGATAATGTGGTCTGAAAGACACAGTCATTAGCTCGTAGTGTTTACAGCACACAGTCTCCCTCACCGTAGTGTTTGTTGCCCACTTATCGTTGACAGCCATGCAAAGCCCACCCCCAATTGACTTCCGTGTTCTTGTTGCATCTCTGTCAAAGCGAATGATGCTAAAACCGTCTAGTTGAAAGTTTATATCATCAGTAAGCCATGTCTCGGTGAAGCAAAAGAGACTAGTCTGCCGATAATCCAGATCGTATCTGATGAGTGTGGAAAGTTCCTCCGTCTTATTCCGCAGTGATCTGACGTTTCTAAAAATTTAATCATTTATTTTCACTATAATTCCATCCCTAAGTGACACAATGACAGAATGTATGACTATTTTGGTCATGGGTTCCATACTCTTTCTGTAATAAAACATTTAAGCAAAAATCCTTGCAGATGGGGGTCCCTAGGACAACATCTTATTAAATGGGGGTATGTGGTCTAATTTGTGTCAGTTTAGGGATCCTAGACATGAAAGGGTTTTGTAACCACTGGTCTAAGTAGTAATATGCATGATATTTACCCATGTACTATCTACACGTGTGTTCATGCTTCCCATTTGCCTCGTTTGCATATTCCGTATCAGTCTTTTCTGTGTATTATCCAGGAGAGTAAATAAAAATTAGAGCTGCTAAAATGAAAGACTGAGATTTGAACCGAGAAGGCCTTTTCTCTTTTTTGAAGGCTCTTTATCGTGAATGTAATTCAGACAGTTATGACATTTCCATTTTTATTTTCGTAAGAACTTTTCATGCATCAGTTCATTTGTCCGTTTTTGTTTGTAGGTGTTGTATCATAGAAGGAGAAACTCTTCTGTAGGATTAACAGAGCTGTTCTAGAGAGCATGAAAAGTACCCAAATAAAGTGACATTAATTCCTCCTTATTAAATTGATTACTTAACAATTATGCCTAATTGTGCTCCATTCCCTTAAATCAAAGTTGGCAGAATTACTTAGACAAATAAGGCAAAATTGCAATCCAACATTAATTTATTTCAAAGTAATGCTCAGTGATTTGAAGAGCAGAGATATGGTGTGGAGTATTAGGAAGGCAGAAAAAGGAATATTGTTCTCTTTTGACAACTTTGTCTGGCTTAAAGGATGGCGCTATCAACTTTTGATAACTGTAATAATGGACGAAAGTTAAATCGGGACTTTTCAAAATCTACAAAGAGACAACACCCTGAAGTTCATCCCTGACAACTTTCCAAAGTTCAGGCCACGGGGTGAGCATTGGGGGATCAAGTAGATCTGAGATGACATGCCGTGTCGATGGATCAATGATGACAGAGTCATTTAGTCAGCGCTAAGCAAGAGCAAATTGTTTGAGCAAGCAAATCAATTTGATGTGCCTAGCCTAGAAAAAAACATTTATTTACCCATGACCAATAGCAAACAGCACACAGCAAGAGGACACAGGGAGCATACGTATTTGGGATGCTGAGAGATGGATACTGTAAAGGATGTTGGAGTGTCAATGACATTAAAGCGCCGAGTGGCGTGGGAGTAATGAAACACCTCACTGGTTTTATCATTACATCAGCAGGGACAGAATGGAAGCGCTTGCACTTCCTGACTTTCAGGGCTCACAGAGACTTAAGGTAACCTTGCAGATTTGTAGCCTAAATTATTGAGCTGAAAACTTCTCCCCACACTTCGTATTCATTGAGTGCTACAATACAACCATTATACTGCAGCCTTGGTCGGTGCATTGAAAACCAGCGCTTCCTCATACATTTCAAATAGATAATTGCACTGAGAGCTAACTCCGCTAACTGTGCTTTCAGGCTTGTGGTTTTGGATGAACACGGCATTCCCATCCCTGCTGTTGGACCAGTAATGCTTATTTAATGTGCAAACTGGGAGTGGGAGTGTACATTAACACAGTAACGAGAAATCAATCTAGCAAGTGCAAATAATCTTTGCATCCTGTTTGCAGCGTTTTTTTCTTTTTTCTCTTGCACTGCATGTGAAACCTGTGACTCTCACCCTCCCATCTCCTCTGATTCCCTCATTGATCTTCCTTTGCCAGAATCCCTCCAATGGAAAACACATTGATCCTTGGCTCCTTCTTGTGCTGCTAATTACTGAGGGGACTGTGTCACTGTCAGGTCCTTATCAGATGCAAGGCTGTGTAGAGGAGTAATGGGATGTGCCAGCTAAAAAGCTGTCTGACATAACCTTGTGTAAACATGGTTGCCCCCTATTAATCATATCATTACTGGAACCACCATACAGTTAAGCATCAACATTATCCAAGAAACTTTAAGTTGTTTTTGTCACCCTTTAGCATGGGTGCAAAATCTTAGCACAACTTCTTAAACTAAATAAAATCACCTTTTCCCTTTTTTACACATCATTAATTGGTTATGATGGCACAATTAACTACACACTTTAATTGCTGTCATCTGGGGATGTGGCGACATCTTCCGAACAGTGTCCAACAGGTGAACGTGCAATTTTAAAACCAGACTTGTTATTTTTTTCGTATATTATTATATACTGCTTTCAGAAAACCATGAGTTTTTATTTTTATTTTTTCAAGACTGAGAGTCTACAGTCATACTAGTGCCTCAATTAGGCTGTATAGGGACAGTGGTGCTTTGAGCTAAATACTAACAATGACAATGCTAAAATGCTGATATTAAGCAGGTGTAATGTTTACCATGTTCAACATCTTAGTTTACTGTGTTAGCATGCTAACTTTGCTAATTAGCACTAAACACAAAGTTAAGCTGAGGCTAGCGCTGGGGGGCGTCAGACACAGTTACAACACGCATGGAGATGAGAAGGGTATGTATCGATAAGTCCCAATAAGTCGGCGTATTCCTTTAAATAGAGGGACTCTAAATCACCTATTGGAGGGCAGAAGTTGGTAGCCTCGTGAGACCGTCCTGATCTCGCGAGCTCCAGTTTTCCACTCGCAGATCAGTCTGGCATCTTGAGATAGAGAAAATTTGGAGCCGTTAGCCAAACGACCGGGCCAATCAGCGTTGGTTTTGAGGCGGGTTAGGTGGTGATAGACAGATGGTTTATCCAATCAGCTAACTAGTATTTTCAGACAGCGGTCCGGGAACCTGAAATGGTGCCTTTTATTCCTAAATTCTCGTTACACAAACGGCAAATATCCTTTACCGACATGTTGCTTGCTTGCTGAGCTAACGAGCTATGCTTTGCCTGCAGCAGCAGGGGCGGGCTTGTGGTTGTATTTTTATACGCTTCGTGGATCTGATTGGTTGATTTGGCCCGTCTATCACCAACATAGGTGATAGACAGATGGTTCATCCAATCAGCTAACCAGTATTTTCACCCCTTCCCAAAAGTTCTCCAACGGAAAGTTCCCAGAGCAAATGCGAAGCAATCCATCTGGCGGAGTCAGGTTAAGAAGTTGGTATTCTCTGTTTAAGTCATGCAACTTCCAACTTCTGCCCTTCATAATTGAGAATATTAGGAATTAGTGCCAAAAGTCAGGGGATCACCAAATTTCAATTCAGTTTTATTTATAGTATCAAATCATAACATGTTATCTCAAAACACTTTACAGATAGAGTAGGTCTAGACCACACTCTATAATTTACAAATACCCAACAATTCCAGTAATTCCCCCAAGAGCAAGCATTTATTGTTATAGTGCGACAGTGGCGAGGAAAAACTTCCTTTTAGGGAGAAACCTCGGACATACCCAGGCTCTTGGTGTCTGACGGTGCCCGTTCAGGGTGTGATGAACAGTGGCAATTATAGTTAAAATAAAGATAATGGAACTATGACTAGAAATAGTAGTTGTAGTAGTTCATGGTGTAGCACTGCAGGGCATAGCAGGACGTAGCAGGGCACTGCAGAGCGTAGCAGGATGTAGCAGGGCGCGGAGCAAGACCACGGCGACAGCTGCAACCATGATTTAGGTGCCACCCTAATCCAAGGAATAACTGCGGGCCGAAAAAACATAAGGACTCTGGGGAATAAGCACCCCAGAGTTATTAAGTTATTAACAAGCATTTCTGGGACATGGATGCACACAGATGGAAAGAGAGAGGACAGAGGAGCTCAGTGTGTCAAAGGAAGTGCCCCGGCAGTCTAAAACTATAACAGCATAATTAAGAGCTGGTCCAAAGCAAACCTTAGCCAGCGCTATAATGGTTGGTAGATGAATCTGACGAATATGAAGAGAAGCAGAGAAGAGAAGGGGTGCCATGTCTGCAGCTATACATCCTCCCTCGCCGGTCTAGGCGAACGCTGCAACTTCTCACTCCCTAACTATAAGCTTTATCAAAGAGGAGAGTTTTAAGTTTACTCTATAATGTGTGATGGTGTCGGCCCCCCGAACCCAGACTGGGAGCTGGTTCCACAGGAGAGGAGCCACAGGAGAGGAACTCTGCATTCTGGGAGCACAGTGCTCTAGTTGGACAATAAGTTACTATGAACTCTTTAAGATATGATGGTGCCTGACCATTAAGAGCTTTGTAGGTCAGGAGAAGGATTTTAAATTCAGTCCTGGATTTTACAGAAAGCTAATGCAGAGAAGCTAATACAGGAGAAATATAATCTCTTTTCTTAGTTCTTGTCAGCACACGCGCTGCAGCGTTCGGGATCAGCTGGAGAGTCTTCAGGGACTTATTTGATCAACCTGATAGTAAGGAATTACAATAGTTCATCCTTGAACATGTGTACCACATTTTATGGCAATCCACTTAATAGTTGATGAGATATTTCACTCAAAACCACAAATGTCAACATGCTGGAGGCAGTAGAGGAAAAGTCAGAGGATTACCAGTTATTCATCCTTTTAGGCACTATGGCTATACCAAATGAAATGGCAATCCATCCAATAGTTATGTAGATATGATATTCAGTCTGGACCAAAGTGGTGGATTGACCCACCAACACTGCCATCCCCAGAGCCATGCCAAAAAACTCCTCTTAAAGGACAATTTGTCTTTTACAATTTGGGTCTTTAGTTTTGCAGTTAATAGTAATAATTGCACTCACTAAGTAAATTTCTGAGATCAAAGGGAAGACATCACTAAAAACTGTGTTTTATGGAAACAACCATTCCAGTTTACAGACCGACTTCATGGGTCAACTATGACCTAATATATTTGCTGTGTGTGTGTAGTTTGTAAAAATGTACCTGGAAATGAATATTTATCTTCCTATCCATCCGATTTCATTGCAGTCAGACATTGTAAAAAAAAAAAAAAACTGCAGTTATCCTTTTAATGATTGTTTAAAAACCCTTGTATATATTCAACTCCTCACGGTATTTTATCTCGGATAACCGTTTCCCAGACATATTATGAGACACAAATGATGATTTTATTCATGTGTGTATTGTGGTGAGAATCCATCATATTTCATCCTCGTTACCGAATGTGCTATCTGGTTTATTTCAGCTGTGAGGAGGCAGAGGAAGGTTATTATCATGGTGATTAATGCAGGCATATGGGAGGAACATTGCCGTGTTATCGTAGAGGAGAGGGAAATGATTACCTAATGGAGGTGTGTCCAATGTGTTTCTTTAAAGCTAAAATGAAAAGAACAGTCAAAAGCTTCCACGGGGCACTGAATCAACCTGTACAGGAAATCAATCATCTCCACTAGACTTTATAAAATAATAACATTAGGAAAGTGAAAGTAAATACAGGCAAAAGAGGCTGGTGCACTTACACGGTTAATGAAGCTCTGTTGAGAGCTTTTATCAAAGCCCCGGCCTGTATCTGGGCGGGCGCTGTTTTCGACAGATTAGGAAGATCAGGGTTTTTTTCCTTTAACCCCTGTGTTTTTGTGTATGTGTGTGCCTTTGTGTATGTTGGTGTGTGTACCTGCCCTCCCTGCCCCCATATGCCAAACGCACACTCTCACAGAGCAAGTGAATGATAAGGATTAGCTCATTAATGGAAAAGTCCACACTGAAACATTTTCACACTGTTCAGTAACAGTTAGCCAAAGACTTTCCATTTCTGGGTACAGTTTGTTTTGTGGTGGTGTTTGTATTTTGTGCAGGTCAAGTGTGGGCCAGTAAATGAAGTCACATCACGTTGAAATATTTGAAAATGCAGTGTGGAGTAACCGTTCATTTATATGCTCATTAGTTTTGCCCCGACTGTGTTTACGCCTGTTGTTCAGTTCACTGAGTCTAAACCAAAGGGAAAAAAAGAGATCCATTGTTTCCTTTAAGCTCTGGTCCATTATGGGTTCACGCTGACTTGTTACAAACAAACCAAGAGTTGTGAACATAAAGTCACATGGACTGACAGGTTAACTCATTTATTGGACAGTTTCGGTGATCTATTCGGCATCATCAGCGCTACAGGGGCCTGTGGGGAAAATCAAAACAAAATGTATTCCAGTGACCGACAGCAAGTGACACTGTGCTCATTGGCGCTTAAAGTTTTTACTGTATTCTCCCCGGTGGTCACACAAAGTTCACACAAAGAGAAACAGATGATCATGGGCAGCAGTTCAGACTGTGACATGATGGAAGACTGGAGACAGAAATGAGCCATCTTGTACTGCGGTGTGATTGGATACAATTCTTGTCATAATCAGCAGACATTGACAAATGATCCAAAATTGTTTAGTTCAACTTTTGAATTCATGGAAATGTCTTATATCCGTGACCACTGAGGCGACAGACCTTTTTTTTCCAGCTTGTCTAGGTGCATTGGTTTTGTCAATCTGACCAAATCTTCTCACCTTCCTAAATTTTGATGCATAGACTGTATAAGCGGATGGGACATGGGCCAAAAAAAAAAAAAAAAATCAAATCAAATACTTTTTTCCCAAAGATGGTTTCTGTTATTGTAGATAGTTCTGATCACGCTGATGTTTGTTCAAGTGTTCATTTTTCTGATAAGTTTGGTTTTATTAGTTATTTGATGCTATGATAACCGGGTGAAACGCCATGATTGACAGCCGGGATTGGCTGGGATTGGTCATGAGTATGGGCGGGACTTCAATACCGCGGTCTGGCTCCAAAATAACAGGATGGCAGCACCCATATCCTGGAATTTTTTTTTAGCTTTACTTTTGTACATTGGGAGAAAGTGGAGACGCTACGTCCATCTTTATATACAGTTTATTTCCTAAATGAACAAGACCTAATTGAACCAGACGGGCAAACATATCAGAGTTTGTTTAAACCAGAGCAAACAAGTTAACATCTTGAAAAATCCAACAAGTCCATTGTAGTGCAGGGATACCAACATCTGGTTTGCGGTGGTATCATGTGTCATGGGGGGTTGAATTCTAGTTTTAGTTCCAATGAGCCCATTTTGACTGATGAGCACATCTTCAACCAGAGAGTAGGAACTAATCAGGGAAATGACCTGGTGCACATTTGGCTGGAAAAAATTGAGCTCCCAGAAGCCAAAACCAAATTACATACTAATTGAATACAGCAAGCACTATATACACATTTCTATAGTATACTTTTTTTTGTATACAAGCAATCATAGTATTCTTCTGTTTTATACTCTGAGGCGATACAAGACTTGGCATGAGAGATGTCAATCCAACTTAGAGTAAGCTTTAGAAAATGGCTGCTGATTAAACTTCAAGAGAATGCAAATCCATTTTTTTTGTTTGCTTGTTTTGTGAGGTTTTCACCGAGCTTTTCCATCCACAATTTGTTAAAACAATTTTGCAGCTGTGAGTAACTACACCATTTCCTTTGTGCGTTGCATTTTGGGACAACAGAGTCCGTGAACAGCACACTCCCAAATCAAGCAGATTTCTCAAAACCTGCTTAGAATTACTATGTTGCATGGAATTGGGACACAGCTCTGGGTAGACTCAGCCCTCAGACACATGGCACATAGCTGAATACCTGTGAAACGCATTTGTAGCTTGCACCTTCATGGATCTGTTGTCCGTGGCATGTGAAGTACAACAACCTCTTTGATGGCTGAACTGTGCATTACACACATTGATCCATCTCTGACTTTTGCTTCGCCATAAAATGTTTAACACCACTGTGGTTGCTCTCACTCACACCACATGCTCTACACATACTGTATGCAACACAGTGCAACACAGAGAGCCCATTTCTCCAGGGCATGTCGAAAGTCATTCTGGGAAGTGAAGGAACTCAAAAGAACTGTAGATGTTGACGAGCCAGACTGAGGGCGGATACACCAAAATCGTAAATTATGCATTGAACATCACATATTGATGCCTGACAGTGAAAGAGTATCTGAATGTGGATTTTTTTTTTCTCCTTGAGAAATGTGTTCCCTGAGGTAATCACAGGGCTTATTCCTTAGGTGGTACTTAAAGGGAGGCGCCTCTAGCACAGTGTTTGAGAGTATTCTTTTATGCCATTTCTCCCTTTTGACAGGTCTTGATATTTTGTGAATGCTACCTGAATACAGAGAATGCGATGCTTAGTGTGACTGCCCTTGTAAAATAATAAGAAAGAAATCATGTTGTTTTCTTGAATGAATGTTGTCAAATTGTAGCAAGTCCGTGGCAATTTTTCATTCAGCACAGTCCTCTGTTTTACTTTTTTATACTTGCGTTTTCAAGTGGGCTGAGAATGTAGACCGTATCTAGTTTTCAATATGATTTGTTGGGCTTTTAATTGAGAGGACAGCTTGAAGACAGGAAAAGGGAGAGAGAGAGGGGGAACGTGCAGCAAAGTCGGATTTGAACCTGTGGCCGCTGCCAAGGACTCAGCCTATATGGGGCGCACACTCTACTGGGTGAGCTAGAGGTCGCCCCATTATCTCGTTTTCTATTGTTACATTAGGTCTGTAATAACAAGTGGAGCAATTTTTAAACTATGTAGGCTTAGCCACTCATTCCTTCATTCTTTGTGCTGTGCAGTATGTGCTCGGCCAATCCATAGACTGTATATAAAGTGGGACCACGCATCTCCACGCCAACTGTACTAAAGTGGTACAGTGGTGTTGTTGTTTAGCATGGAGGGAAGATGATTTGGACAATGGAGGAAGGCTCTTGAAATGGGCTGTTTCTTCCTCGAGGCTCTGCGGTCACGCGGGATATTGACACAGTCCCTCTAGTGGCAGCAGAATACTCATGAGAACTCCATCGTCTTTTCGCTTGAGGGCAGTCATGCCTACCAGACATATCAGCTGCTGACTTGGGCCCAGGGCTGTGACACAGCCCACAGCGGCTGTGACATCCACGGGGAAATTGCTCATTTGTGTTGCTAAGGCAGATACTAAAACAAGTCAGTCACAACTGGGATCCTTAACCTTTTAAGAGACTCCTGCCATGATGCCTTCACAGTTTTCTTTAGGTGCTGGGGTGATGTAAAATGGCTTGGTGGTTCCCCTCTAGGGCCACAAGGGGGAAGCTTACTGCTGATGGTCTTAGACACAGACTTCAAAACACTGGGAAAGTCTCACCAACCTTATTCACCTGACTCACCAACATCCCAAAATGGGAAGGACAAGAAGTCGTCAGTCCTGGAGCTGTCTTCATCTGCTAAGGAAAGACACAGCAGCTGGGATCAAGGAAGGGACAGAGGGGAGCCTTGCATAACTGCTGCCATACTAAAGTGCAGTATGCCTCACTGGGATTGCACTGTGGGAAGCAATTATAGCACTGCTGTCTTCTTGTCATCTGATTTTAAAACCATGTGGTCCATACGTTCTGGCTGGTTCTTGATCCAAATGGCAGCATATACTCGGCACTGGGGTGACGCTGGTGAGCAAACCTGGACAGGAGTGAAGAAAAGAAGATGAGAGGCAGCATCCTTGCACAAGCTCCATTATGGTTGGAGAGATTAATTCCAAAATTTCAGTCTGTAAAAACGTGTGGTTATTTTAAGCCCGTCTGAAACAGAACTACAGTTCATCAGCTGCTAGTCTTATTCAACGAGAAATAACTGAGACGATCGCACCAAATGGATCCAACGCCAATCCAAAGCATACTTTATATACACAGTACGCTGTGCTTTATTTTCCAGAAAGTTCGTTCTCACTTCACGACACCATTGTGCTATTTTCGCAATGTGGTACACTTCCCTCAAAGTATTGTTGCCATAGCTTCTATTCCTTGTTTGTGACCATCATATTTCGAAAATTAAAGGCCACATTGGCGTAAAATTCAAATGCTGATTAACTCCCACTCTTTGACCTTCTCTCTTGCACTACAGTGAAGCCAAATGTTTAATGGTAAACATATCTCACAAACAAATCAAATTGTACTATTAGAAAGAATCATATGACTTTATATGAGCTATACTGAAACACCATAATTACAGAAAACTTCTCATCTCATGGTCTGTTACTGACACAGCCACAACATCTGCTATTCCTCATAATTGTCCCAGGACTTCAGACAGTCAAATTCATTATTTACAACCTCATATCTCGATACACTTGGATATATTATAGATTAAGTAAGAGAAGTTACAGTTCTGTTGTAAGGCAGTGTGTTGATCTAGGGCCACTGTGATGATCATGAGCTCAGCGTGATGATAGTCTGAGGGAAGCAAACAAAACAAATATCACTTTTGTCAGTTGACTGTAGAACAAATTATCATCCAGAGATACATGGCTAGCTGCACTACACAGAATATTTCTAATGTTTTTCTGTTTTGTGATTAACTAATTTTGATTAACTACCTCAAACATTTTTGGCCACATGTAGTACTTTATAAAAATAGATTGAAAAACTGTAGTCATAATAGTATTTAAGAGTATACATGCTTTATGTCATTTGGGAAATTCAAGCCGTTTACTTTCTCAGGAGCAGTAATTAAAGCCCCATGTACACAAATCAGTAGCTAACACAGTATAGGCGCTGTGCTTCACGAGATGATTTGCACGTGAAATATCAACACAGGAGTTTTCAGATGCAAAATAAATTTGTTGTGTGCACATTCCTCTTGTTGGAGTGCAGGGAAGAAAGTATGCCTTTGACTGCCAGTGTTGCAAGTCTGAGGTGTAATTTTCTCCATTACATTTCAAGTTCAGCTGTGTGGGAGGCTTGTTATTCATGCAGATGCCACAAGAAAAGTCTCTCTCTCTCTCTCTCTCTCTCTCTCTCTCTCTCTCTCTCTCTCTCTCTCTCTCTCTCTCTCTCTCTGCTTGTCTTTGCTGCCCTAATTTCTTGGCAAGTGCTGCAGTGGGCTTGTTCTGTTGGCAGTCCATGCCTTAATGTTTGCTACTTTTTTAACACCTACATAATGTATTTCATTAGAATCTGCTGTCAGCCCCTGTCTGTTCCACTTCATGTCATCACTCTGTTTTTTTTCTTTTTGTAAAGGAGGTGGAGGCTCTTAGCACCAAATAAACAACCTGTATTCTTCTTCTTCTTCTTCTTCTTCTTGTCATGCATCTTCCTCTGTCTCTTGTCTGTGTGTTTCTTCCTCTGCCGGGAATTCAATTACCCTGGCTGTTGTTTTATGATGTTGTGTCGACAACCGATGACGGATTCATTATCTCATCTCCTGGCGTGACAGCTTTGTAGCAACAGGGCCGCCGCAGTTTCCCCGACTTCAGCAGTATGCGTTCGGCCTTACATCTGGACTGTGTAACGCTTTCTCCATCCATGGTGCTTCGTCTGAAGTTTTTGATCCTTTGCTGGCTTCCCCTCTCAATTAAAAGATGTTAAGGCAAATGACCAATCTTGTGGAGTAGTTACATTAAAAGCAAAATAGTGGAGGTTGTGGGAATAATTCACAAATGTAGTTAATGCTTAAAAAAATTATGAATTAATCAACAAGATAAAGGGAGATCTCCTGGAGAATTTTCCCCTTTTTGTGCTTATTTGTGTCAGGCTTATAAATAGTTCTTTGCAGTTTCTCCTCATTTCCAGCATAGACTTTGCTCTCCGTTGTGGAGAAATAATATATAAATATATCACGGTGAATTATGTTTGCATATATTTGTTGAAAAAGTGAGACTCAAATGAAAGCTTTGGGATTTATTCGCAATGCTTTTTTTGTATTTTCCTGAGTGTGTTGTTCATGAAAGGGCAGAGTCCTGGGTGACGGGAAGGTTGGCACACTGTAGCTGGTGAAAAAGGTCACAAGAGCATGGTGGCTTTGTTGTTTTAATATGGAAAGTACTAACCTCTACCGGGGTTAGAAGAAGGTTGCAGACAGTCACCGACTCTGGTCTCTTTGATCTCTGTCTTTTTTTCTTTCTTTTTTTCTTCCTATTGTTAAAAATTGCACAAAACTTGAAAAGAACCTCATATAGAACGGCACGATAGAGTATGCTAATTCACAGAGACTGTGTGCCTTTCCCTTTATTATGCCCATTTTTTAATAACACTCTCTGTGTTGCAGGGAATGAGTTTGGCCATCCTGAGTGGCTGGATTTCCCTAGAGAAGGGAACAATCAGAGTTACCACTACGCCCGGCGGCAGTTTAACCTACTGGATGCGGATCACCTCCGCTACTCTCAGCTCTACGCCTTTGACCGGGACATGAACCGGACCGAAGACAAGTATGGCTGGCTGGCTGCCCCACCTGTAAGGGCATCACACTCTCACTGTACAGTAGGCTTTGTGCACACACTCTCACTGATAAAAAAACACATGAAAATATAATGTCACAACATCGTTCTTTAGTCACATACAGAATATGTAATAACTTTTAGTATTCCAAACAAGTGTTCATAAATGATTTACAGTGTGTGTGTATATATATATATATATATATATATATATATATATATATATATATATATATATATATATATATATATATATATATATAGATGATTTAGCACACACTATGAGCTAAATCATCATATTTATTTTTTTAACATTATTTTCTTTGGCTTTAATTGCCTTTATTGATAAAACCAGATTAAGTAAGGAAAGTGGGAGAGAGAGGGGGATGACATGCAGCAAAGGGCCACAGGTGGGAACCGAACCAGTGGCTGCTGAGACAAGGACTGAGCCTCTATACATGGGGCGCACGCTCATCCAGGTGAGCTAACCAGGTGCCCTGATTTAGTTCATATTTGATTATTTCTTTCAAGAATACATTTATTTCCAAGCCACCATCTTTACACACCTTGCCAGTTTTTCTGTTTCCCCATTGGGGAGTAGTGAGGCAGGTGGAGGTAAATGCACCATAAAGAGAGTTATCTTTCTCTGGCTGCTGTCTATGGGAGAAGAAATTATGTTTTTCTCTTGAGGGGCAAAGTACTGGGATAATGCAAATGAAGAGTGTGGCTAAATTGACAGGGATTAGAAGTGAGTCTGTGTAATTGATTCAAAAATATCTCTTCCCTTTGTCAATCAGTCGTCAGATTCTTCACCTTGCTACCTTACACTCTGACCGACAGACAGACAAATGTAGCACAAAAGGAAACGTATCAGAAAGCAGAATTAGAGACATGTCTGGTTCACAAGTATAATTTATGCATATTGGCCCATCAATCAGAAGTGTGTTCTGCCTTACTGGAACCTCTTAACACCCTTTACAACTGGATGAAACAGAGCGTTGGAGGTAGGGCAAAGGAAAGCAGAGGCTGGCTGGTTTGTGAGCTCCCTTCCGAGGGAATGGGACGGAATGCTGGTCCCAAAGGATGTTACTGGCAGGGAAGATGCATACATTTGGCAGCAGTGCTGACCTGCTGTTTTCCCTGGCTGACAGCCCTACAATGTATACTTAAGGACATCATCTAATTTTGTTCTTTCTTTGATTTATTACCTCAAATCATGTGTAAAATGATTCTCTCAGATTATATAATAGCAGTCTGAAGGTTGTCGTTATGTGTATCGCTCTGGGCAGCTGGGAACAGGAAGGCCATCGATCACAAGGATCATTCCTGAATATTGGGCCTTTTTATTTACCGATACCTTCGATAGCAAGAGTTTACTCTTTTAAAGTGTCCTGTAGCATAACACTAAATAAGGGCAGTAGATACATCTTATGAATCGCCAGAGTGGATGCGCTTGTAATTAGTAATCATGCTTTGTTATGCTATCATATTTTGTTATTACGACATAATGTTTTTGATCACAGATGAGACAAGGTTCTGTTGTCATATTAAGCTGCTGAATAATTATTCTTTGATCATCAGAAAGGTTTTGACAGATTGTTGTCAGGATATTAAAACAGTAGACATGAGACCACCATAATAATAATAATAATTAGGTAACATCGTAGTTGCCAGTCAAGTCATTAACACAAGAAAACCAAATTCAAAAGGTCTCATCGAGCCAGTTACTCTGAAGGCCCCGGTACGCTGTACAGATTAGGGCTGTCCGAGACAAAAGTTGACGTGTGAGAGAAGCGAGGTGAAATCTCTGGTCCATGAATCAGTGGTCCGAGATCTCACTGTGACACACTGATGGCAGAGTTACAGATTCGATGACCAAAATTCCGACAGTTTCAGAAATTTAGGACCAAAATTCTCACAATGTAACTGCTGCTACAAAGTTGCTACTACAGTTTAAAAACCCATTTTTTATGTATGAAGGTACACTACAACTATGAGAGACAAAATGAGAAAAAAAATCCAGAAAATCACTTGAATGAATTAATTAACACAATGAATTAATTGGTAAATTCCTCGGTAAAATAAGTATTTGGTCACCTACAAACAATCAAGATTTCTGGCTCTCACAGACCTGTAACTTCTTCTTTAAGAGGCTCCTCTGTCCTCCACTCATTACCTGTATTAATGGCACCTGTTTGAACTTGTTATCAATATAAAAGACACCTGTCCACAACCTCAAACAGTCACACTCCAAACTACACTATGGCAAAGACCAAAGAGCTGTCAAAGGACACCAGAAACAAAATTGTAGACCTGCACCAGGCTGGGAAGACTGAATCTGCAATAGGTACTGTAAGCAGCTTGGTGTGAAGAAATCAACTGTGGGAGCAATTATTAGAAAATGGAAGACATACAAGACCACTGATAATCTCCCTCGATCTGGGGCTCCACGCAAGATCTCACCCCGTGGGATCAAAATGATCACAAGAACGGTGAGCAAAAATCCCAGAACCACATGGGGGGGACCTAGTGAATGACCTGCAGAGAGCTGGAACCAAAGTAACAAAGGCTACCATCAGTAACACACTCCGCCAGGGACTCAAATTCTGCAGTGCCAGACGTGTCCCCCTGCTTAAGCCAGTACATGTCCAGGCCCGTCTGAAGTTTGCTAGAGAGCATTTGGATGGGAGTAGAAAGTCTGTGTTGCCCAGCAACAGCCCCAAAACATCACTTCTCTAGAGGAGATCTGCATGGAGGAATGGGCCAAAATACCAGCAACAGTGTGTGAAAACCTTTTGTTATTGACCAAATACTTATTTTCCACCATAATTTGCCAATAAATTCATTAAAAATCCTCCAGTGTGATTTTCTGGATTTTTTTTTTTTCTCATTTTGTCTCTCATAGTTGAAGTGTACCTATGATGAAAATTACAGGCCTCTCTCATCTTTTTAAGTGGGAGAACTTGCACAATTGGTGGCTGACTTAATACTTTTTTGCCCCACTGTACATCTGCAATGGGACAGTGTCTAGTGTCTTTAGTTTAGTCCAAGTGAGTTCCAAGGCCAGGTCTAAATAGGGTCCAGTCTGAATCAAGGCTAATGAAGACCTACTCCAAAACCATTTAAAGCAAGGGTCTTCAACGTCTTTGAGGCCAAGGACCCTTAAGCTTAAAGAGAGACCGAGTCGGGACCCCCTACCGCATGTATACATACAATTCAGTTGCATATTAAACTGCACAGAATGGATGAAAAGAAATGGATATTATTTATGCATCATGTTTTAATGTTAAATGTCTATCTGGAAGGCAAGCTTAACTGTATGGCTACCATAGTTACCTAAGCTTATCTTCAATGTGTAAATCATATTTTTCACAAATAGGCCAACTCAACTTTGCTATTAAAATGTTTCATTCATATTAATACATATTTTCAGCCTTATTTAAATTTTTGAAATAATCTTTTTTTCAAAGAAATATTATTTTTTTGTACATAATTTGGCGGACCCCCTGCACTTACTCTGAGGACCCCCTAGGGGTCCCGGACCCCCTGTTGAAGATCTCTGATTTAAAGTATACAGTATCAGTCATCAAAGTATTTTTAATGATGAACAGACATCCATTTGTTTAGTATATAGCTTATCTATAGCCATGACTTTTCATTTCTGGGATTGTTCCGGTGCCGCCGGAAATTCTGCCGGATGTCCCTCTTTCCGGCCGGATGTCCGTTACCTTCCTCTTTCTTTGTGTTGCCGTTCTAACCTCCGGTGGATTTCTGAGGACTTTGGTTAACTGCTCCTCAGATCTCTGCAGGGTAAATCCAGACAGCTAGCTAGACAATCTGAGTTTTCTGTTGCAAGACTAAAACAACTTTTGAACGTACACACGTTCCACCAAAACAAGGTCCTTCCCGAGACTATTTTGCAGAGGCGTCGTTGCTCCGTCCATGACGATGGTGATTGGTTTAAAGAAATGTCAATAAACCAGAGCACGTTTTTCTCCCATCCCGAAATGCTGCATGGACTAGCCAGACTCTCTGCCGCAGCGCTGTGGGGGAAGGTCTGGCAATGCGAGACAAGTATATATCTAATGCACAGGATTTTGTTAAATCACTACACACAGACACAATCCCTTCAATAATTTGTCACTGATCTTAAAAGACCAGCTGGAGAGAAATATTTTTGAAATTTTTATATTAGAAGTGACAAGAGGGAAGATGAGGAGTCAGAGTAGAAGCAATAGACAGGGAATCCGTTTCTGTAGCTGACCCTGCACTCCGGTCTCAGACAGTGCTGGGAAGCAGCTGAGACAATAATGGCTTATTCAGGGATTTCATACAATATCGCAAAAACACTTTGTAGAACATCACTCACAGATAACGCCAGTAACTACTCTGAGATTCTGCTGTAATAACCAGATGAGTCTGAATGCTCCGTGCACCTTATCAATGCCATTGCCAAGGTAATGTTGCTTAGTGGGAATTATTCTTTATTTCAGTTAAATATTTCACTGTTGTGGGAGGATCCAAGGGCGTTTTGTAGTTAAAATGAGAAGCAGAAGAGGATCTGTGGGCAGCTCTCCCTGTTGTCCCAGGTGTATAAGTAAACTAAGCAGAAATGGAAACATGCAGTGACTTTGCTTAAAAGTGTGATTTGTGCACGCCTCTTTGAAGATGTGCTGCCGTGAGCTTCAAAAGGCCGAACTCTGGACATGAACTGAGTCTCCTGTTACTGCAGGGATAGCATCACTTGAGCTGTTCCCCTGTGATGAGATGTAAATAAACCAGTACAGTATGCACTAGCAAGCAGACTATGGCATCCAGAGTAGTCTCTCTTCTACTTATTCCCTACATTACTTAACTGGGATGCAACCCATTACAGTTACCCAAAAGATGCTTTACTGCTGATATATTAAATTGGTAACACTTTATTTGAAGGGGTGTGGATAAGACTCACCATCATAACTATGACAGGACAGCTGTCATGAACACGAAGGAGTCTTTTTGAATGTTCATGACAGTTGTAAGTATGTCGAGATGTTTGTGTTATGACAACTTGACATTAACCTAGACAACATAACCTGTCATAAATATGTCATGGCAGGCCTAATGATCAGACTTTAAAGGTCCCATGACATGGTGCTCTTTGGATGCTTTTATATAGACCTTAGTGGTCCCCTAATACTGTATTTGAAATCTCTTTCCCGAAATTCAGCTTTGGTGCAGAATTACAGCCACTAGAGCCAGTCCCACAATGAGCGTTCCTTAGGATGTGCCATTTCTGTGTCTGAAGCTATTGAGGAGAGTGGGAGGGGCAAGGTGGAGGGTGGGGGTGTGGCCTTGACCAACTGCCACTTTTCTCGTTTGAAAGCCATGATGTCTCTCTCTCATGGGTTGGCCAAATTCTCTGGGTGGGCAAAGCAGAGAAAGGGGAGGTAACCTTGCTTGTTATGACCTCATAACAAGCAGATTCCAAAATGGCTCATCTGAGCTTTCATTTTCTCAAAGGCAGAGCAGGATACCCAGGGCTCGGTTTACACCCATCACCATTTCTAGCCACTGGGGGACCATAGACAGGCTGGGGGAACTCATATTAATGTTAAAAAATCTCAAAGTGAAATTTTCATGCCATGGGACCTTTAAGAAACTATTTAGCTTTATGTGTTAACATTACATTGAACTGTCAAAAACAACCTCAGAGACCTACGTAGTAGGCCAGTTTTACGACCGGGGGTACACTACTGAGATGGTTTTCTTTCCGGGTTTGGCTCTTTGCGCCCCAGTGCTGCGTCAGCTAATTGGACAAGGTGTACACCTAACCGCGCATACTAGCTAACGGCAGCTAACTACAGTTAGCGGTTACTTTAGCAACAAGTAACGTTAGCCGATAGCTACCGTTGTATGTCCAAAACTGCATTTACTGTCGTCAAACAGGTCTTACAACTTTTATGACATCTTAATGACAAGTCCAAATGGTTCCACTTTACTTGAGGTCAAGGGAATTATTCATGACACAATTATAATGGTCTCATGACATCCAATGTAAAAACCAACCACTTAATGACAGTTTAGTGTGATGTTAACACACAAAGCTAAATATTTTCTTAAAGTTTGATCATTAGGCCTGCTATGACATATTAGTGACAGGTTATCTTATCTAGGTTAATGTAAAGTTGTCATAACAAAGACATCGACAGGTTATATTGTCTTGCTTAATGTCAACTTGTCATGACAAACATCTCAAACAATGCTAATTTTACATTAAAGGTGTCATAATTTACAGTTAACAGTCATGAACATTCAAAAAGACTCATTCATGTTCATGATAGGTGTTATGTCATAGTTATGACGGTATCATGTCAGTCTTATGCACACCCCTTCAAATAAAGTGTTACTAATAAATCTATCTTTATCTGTAAGACTAAAAGTAGTCTGTGAATCCCAACATTTAGATTTGTGTTTGCATTAGAAAGAAAGGGTCTTATTTTTTAATATTGAGCTAATTGAATCAATTATCATTCATTTATATACAGCTTTACAGCCACCAGCAGGTATCTAAAGTGCTTTACATCAAGGTAAAAACAACGTAACATACAATAAAAGAATAAAAGATGGAAAACAGTAAAATGAGAAAAGGTTGCATATAATCAGGAGAAAGAAAGGAAAAATGTCACAGCTCTACTATGTATTATAAACCTTTTTAAATAAATAAGTTTTGAGTTTAGATTTAAATAGAGCTACGACTGTAAAAGTAAATGTCAGGGGTAACTTGTTCCAATGTCTCGGGGCAGCAACTGCAAAAGCGCGGTCACCCCACGGTTTGTTACAATGACTTTGGGACTTCTAACATGAGTTGATTGGATGACCATAATAACCTGTTATGGGGGTTAAAGGGTGAAGGCCATTTACAGCCTTAAAGGACAATTCCGGCGCAAAATGAACCTAGGGGTTTATAACGCATGAGTACCGAGTCGACCGTTCTCTGGGATATGTTTTCATGCTAATCGAATGTGACCAGTTTTAGCGCAAAACGGTAATTAGCTTGTAACACTAGTCGTCGGAGCATGCTAAAGGAAAAAAATAAATGGCTATTTCTATACCACTAACAATAGAACCACACTCCCATGGTAGCATAATGAGGGTCCCTACATGTAAACCGAAGCATTGAGAACATTGTAAGTGTACAGACAGTTCATTAAAAACATAGTTTATAAAGACTGTACCGTTAAAGGTATAAAGGCAGGCGCCATCTTGGGAAAACAGTTGAACGCCGAACGCCGTCTAACCAGTAACCAGTAACATGTTGATTGGATCACCATATACAGAGATTTCTTTTTACTTTAGCATGCCCTGACGACTAGCGTTACAAGCTAGTTACCGTTTTGCGCTAAAACTGGTCACATTCGATTAGCATGAAAACATATCCCAGAGAACGGTTGACTCGGTACCCATGTGTTATTAACCCCTAGGTTCATTTTGCGCTGGAATTGTCCTTTAAAAACCAACATTAAAATCTTAAAATAGATTAAAACGCATCAGGAGCCAATAGAGAGTGTAGAGAACGGGGGTAATGTGTACACGTCTGGGGGTATTTGTTAAAAAAGCGAGCAGCAGCATTTTGCACAAGTTGACAAGGCAAATGTTACTCTATGATTTTGTCACATAGCATTCCCTAAGCAAACCCTACGGGAAAAGTCAAAACATTATTTTTCACCTCTTATCCAGCAGCATGTTACATCTTCAAATGTATTTCCCGATGTCTCATGACTCCCCTGACACATACAATGTTTGCCTGGGGCAAAACCAACGTTTAAATCCAATGTTTCCTCAAACTGTGCCGGCTGCAGCTGACTTAACCTACGTTCCATTGAAGAAAAGGAGCGGAGAGAAGGCCCTGATCTGCC
Organism: Perca flavescens; assembly: GCF_004354835.1. Lineage (NCBI taxonomy): Eukaryota > Metazoa > Chordata > Actinopteri > Perciformes > Percidae > Perca > Perca flavescens. Next base: position 4,144,553 of record NC_041333.1, read on the forward strand.
GCTCGAAGTTTCACCCAAAAGTGTAGTTTGAGGTCAGAATGATGCTGCAGGCGGAGACAGAAACCGAAACTTCCAGAACCTACAGTATGTCAAACTGAAAGGTGTTGCTTGCATATTTTTGTGTCTTAGGGAGGTATTTATCTTGGTGCACACTTGAAGTTAGATAATAATTATGATTTTCCCTACAAACATCAACAGACTCGGAATATGTCATTTTATGATCACCGCCAAGTCTGTTGATTGCATTTACATTTATTTATTCATAAGTGAGAATGCACAGTTACTGTACTTGCTAATCGGGTCACGACTTGATGGATGCCAGATATATTTGTTTTCCATGGCTAAAGCAGCTCCAGGCGGCCAGAGGAGCATGGCATTACTCCGAATCTGTGGACTTCTCATGTAGAAAAGAACTTGCAGACTGTCAGCTCGTTTCCTTGACCTCCATCCTCTCTGCCGGTCCAGTTGCAGGGGTGCTTATCTTCTTGTTCAGCCGTGAATATATGCTGCCCTGAAATTGGCTCGGGGAACAAGGCACTAAAAATAGGTGGTCGGGTGACATTGATTATCTCTGCTAATGACACGTTAACGGTAGCTCGCTCCACAGGAAAGTGATGGCTTCATCATGTGCAGCTGTCTAAAGCTGACAGTGTTTGCCTCGCACTATCCTGAGCCGCTGCTTTCTGCTGATGAGTGCCACCTCAAATTTCATGTGGAAGTGTTACTCGGCTTTTTTGGAAATGTGTAGTCCACTGATATAACTCTCTAAATCCAAGATGAGAAAAGGTAATGACCAGCGGTGGAAGAAGTATTTAGATCCTTTACTTAAATCAAAGTACTGATAATACACTGTAAAAATACTCTGTTACACGTAAAAGTCCTGCATTGAAAATGTTCCTTAAAGGTATAGTGAGTAATGTTTTATTTGTTTGTTCAAATATCAACAATCTTTGTGCAGAATCACTCACTGCACCTTTTAAGTAGTGTATTTAAAGTTGCCGTAGGTAGGATTGCGAAGATCCAGGACTTGGCCAAAAGATGTGTACATCGACAACTTCTCAGTCCCTCCCCCCCTTTCTGTCAAAGCCCAAAATGGTCTCCTAAGCCCCTCCCCCTACAAGGGAGAATGAATGCGTGTGCATGAGCAGTGACTAACAGTTAGACACCCCCCCCTGGCCCTGATTGGTGCATCTGAACAGGGAGCGGTGGATTTTTGCAGTTTGCACTACAGGCTGTAGGTGGTGCCAGAGGAACCAGATTGTTTTTTAAATGACCTGCTTCATGTAGTTCTACTAGAACATAGGGTCAGTTTCAGCAAATATGTCTTACCTACTGCACCTTTAAGTACATTAATTCAGTAAATATACTTAGTTACATTCCACCACTGGTAATGACTAGTCATTAGGAAATATTTATTAGCTTTTCCTCTCTTTTTTTCTTTTTCTCCCTCCAGGCCTTTGTCAGCGCCAAGCACGAAGGGGACAAGGTGATCGTGTTTGACAGGGCGAACGTGCTCTTTATCTTCAACTTCCACCCCAGTAAGAGCTTCCAGGACTACAGGGTGGCTGTGGAAGTTCCAGGAAAGTATCCTTTCAGCTCTGCTCTGTCACCTCATTGCTCGTTGCCTTTAAGTCTTCAGACATTGGCTTTTTCTCTGCCGTGCCACAGAGCACACTCGCAGTGCCTCCCAGAGTAATGCTGTCTCAGTTAGTTAATTCTTTTATAGGACAACGTGACTAATCTTTCCAGCGTGACACAATCACTAACTGTTGATATTTCAGAGGCAGTAAATGTCTGTTAAAAGGAACCGAAAGAAGACAGAAATGGAAAGATGAAAATTACATGATCCATGTGTACATTAACATGTTCAAAGCTCACAGAGGAATGTAACTAAGTACATTTACTCAAGTACTGTACTTAAGTACAAATGTTGAGGTACTTCAATTTCAATTTTATTTGTAAGGGAAAGTGTGCAATTTAAACTTATGTTTTTGTATTATCATTCAATGCATTGCACCAGAGTTAGCCTTAGGCTAATTTGCATCTGTAGTCCCACTTTACTTTACTTTACTTGAGTCGTTTGTTTTCATATCACTTTCTACTTCTACTTAAACATACGTCCCGTGGGCCAGAACCGGCCCGCCTAAGGCTCCAATCAGGCCCACTGAGATGACTTTGCAAACTGTGAAAATTGCAGAGAAGTAATTAATTTTAATTCCAAATTTACCCCTTTTTCCGTAAATGTACAACTTTAATCTGAGAAATTCTGAGTCTTTTCTTGGAATATTGGAATGTAGCCCATGAACTAAAATGAGTTTGACATCCCTGGATTAGCCAATTAAACACTTTGTTGATTGACAGAACTGTTTGGATCGTTTCCAATTTCTAAAAAGTGAGGATTGTTCTGCATTGAGTACTTTTACCTGTTAATACTTTTAAGTACATTTTCCTGATGATTCTTACATTAGTACTTTTACTTAAGTAAAGGATCTGAATACAACATTTTTTAAAGCTCGCAGAGAGTATGTGAACTGTTTTGGGAAGGCATGTGTCTGTGCAGCACTTTGGGCCAGAGTGAGATGAAGTAGGTCTACAGCTGTTTGGTACAGTACAGCCATTACTGGTTCCCAGTGGATGCATCTTATCAACTCTTGTTATCCTGTAACTTTTCATCTAGCACCACCACCAACAACACATTTCCACTTTTCCGACACTTCATTACAGGATTGTCTGAAGCGAGTGACCACATTCCCATCAGGTCAGCTGTACATGCTAACATTATGGTGCCACTAGTGTGGCTGTAATTTTTCTAGCAATATTTTGTATTTTTCTTGTTGACAACAAACCCCATGAAAAGACCAAAATTAGAGTGCATTTGTCCATCTTTCAATACTACTTCCCTTAGCCTGGGGACCCACACATTTCTTTCTACTGAACATGTTCATCTTAAAAAACAGGTCATGAGTATATAGTTAAATTTTTCTTTCTAATTAATTTCCTAGGATAGAGGCATTTCCTTTGAAGGTTTTTTTTTTTTTTTTTTTGGCGCTGTGTGTGTAAACTGTGTGGATTTGGAGTGGTAACCTGTTACAGTGCCCGTGTTCATTGTAATGAAGGAACATGTTCATCTAGTGCAATGGCAAGGCCTAACTGATGTGATTTTAACAATGGAGCTCTATGGCACAGAGGAAGAAGATATATCGGGCTTTGACTACAACAGCTTCATAATGCAGCTGTTGCGCTCCTGTTGTAGCATTAAATGTTAGATACATTATTTTTAAAATAATCTTATTTGCATTCCATTAAGGTGAAGCAAGTAGCTGATCTCCAATACATGACGAGCCATCAGCTCCATTTGAAATGGACTCTGAGACTCTCAGGAGTACGGAAGAGGATTAGGGCCACATGAGAAAAAATTATTTGAATTTAAAGTCAGAATTCTGAGAATAAATGCAGATTTCTGAGAAAAAAGGCAGAATTCTGACTTTAAGGGCCGTCGACACCATAAACGATAAATATAACGGTAACTATAAATTTATAGTTTTACAAATCGTTCTAACTCCCTTTCAGGGCCCTATTTTAACGATCTAAGCGCACGGTGTGAAGCGCCTGGCGCAGGTGCGTTTAGGGCGTGTCCAAATCCACTTTTGCTAGTTTGATGGCAGAAAAGATGGTCCGTGCGCCGGGCGCATGGTTGTAAAGGGTTGTACTTAGTGTCTTCATTAATTCATAGGTGTGTTTTGGGCGTAACATGCAATAAACCAATCAGAGGGTCATCTCCCATTCCCTTTAAAGGTCCCATGACATGGTGCTCTTTGGATGATCATTTATAGGCCTTAGTGGTCCCCTAATACTGTATCTGAAGTCTCTTTTATATAGACCTTAGTGGTCCCCTAATACTGTATCTGAAGTCTCTTTTATATAGACCTTAGTGGTCCCCTAATACTGTATCTGAAGTCTCTTTTATATAGACCTTAGTGGTCCCCTAATACTGTATCTGAAGTCTCTTTTATATAGACCTTAGTGGTCCCCTAATACTGTATCTGAAGTCTCTTTTATATAGACCTTAGTGGTCCCCTAATACTGTATCTGAAGTCTCTTTTATATAGGCCTTAGTGGTCCCCTAATACTGTATCTGAAGTCTCTTTTATATAGACCTTAGTGGTCCCCTAATACTGTATCTGAAGTCTCTTTTATATAGACCTTAGTGGTCCCCTAATACTGTATCTGAAGTCTCTTTTATATAGACCTTAGTGGTCCCCTAATACTGTATCTGAAGTTTCTTTTATATAGACCTTAGTGGTCCCCTAATACTGCTTTCCTTAGGATGTGCCATTTCTGTGTCTTTAGCTATTGAGGGGGGGGGCAAAGCAGAGAAAGGGGAGGTAACCTTGCTCCTTATGACCTTGTGTGCGTGCTGCTGCACTTCCCTGTGTGTGTGTGTGTGTGTGTGTGTGTGTGTGTGTGTGTGTGTAACAAGCATAGTGTGCGCGCGCTGTGCACGAGCGTAGGCGCATTTTACTAATTTGCTGTTAAAATAACAATGAAATGCTGTGTTATTGACTTCGGATAGATAGCAATACGCCAAGAATGCACCTGAACACTCCTCCCTGTAAGACCAGCACGCCCATGGGTGCAAAGATGGACGCATGTGCATTTGTTATTTAAACGAAGTGGCTGCTGGACGGGAAATTGACAACCGCGTCGGTCTTAAACTAGCAAAGACACTTGCGCCGGGTGCAAGATAGGGCCCTAAGAGCGAATCATGTGTTTTAGATGTGATTATCATACTGTCAGTGTTTTTGTCCCGGTGCTCTGCACAGACATGTGGCCCTAATCCTCTTCCATACAGGAGCATATACTGTGCATGAGTTTTTTAATTAATCCCAGGGTCTCGCCAGTCATCTTCACTTCTAACCGTTGACATTAGTTTGACCGCTGGATGTGGTTAAAAAAAAAAAAGAAAAAGAAATGAATGTACTAATAAATTGATCAGGGCATTGAAGATGCTGAGAATTATGTGTGAGACGATGCATTCCTCTGGGCTGAGGAGAGGATCAGGGATCTTAACACCGTGTCAGACTTATTTAAAGTAAATGCGACTTGAAAGACCCGCAATTGTAATGGCAGTATTTTCTCCGAGGCTAATACTTTTGTGATATAATTTTAGCAGTCACTGTTGAGAAGGATATGAGTCAGTATGTTTATGCTGGTGTTATGCTATTAGAGAGAAATAATAGCAGAGCCCAGTGATTCAGAAAGCGCTCTCTTTAGCGACATTGGCTGTCTGTCTTCCCAGCGAGCAGCGCAGAGGAATTTAATGAGTCCCACAGTTGTGATTACAGCAGGCTTAATGATCAGGGATGTGAAGGGGGACAGGAAGCTGACAGATTTGTATTTATAATAACGGACATCACTCTCTTCTGGGGCCCGACGAAGTCACCAGCAACAGTTTCCCCGGATGGATGCGACGGCGTGTTGCTTTTTCAGCTATGACTTAAATAATGTTGCGGTGAGTCAAAACGCAGACGGAGCTTGTTAAGTTTTCTCCGGATGCCAGCGGTTCAAATCACTACACACGAGCAATTCAAGTCTCAAATTATGATGATTGGATTGGCTGACAATGAGGCTGTTGAACAGCACTTGTTTCTTTCATTTCTACGTTGTTTTTTTTTTTTTTTTTTGCTTCATTTAGATGCATACGTTGATGCTTCTTGCTGTTATAATGAAATAATAAAACTGTCAAAATGTAATGAAATACCCTAAATGAAAACAAAGTTTTAAATACAGTATCAGCCTGATGAGATCATAATATTTAACAAGCGGTGTGTTTTATTACGCCTCAAATCATTTCAGGGGGAATTTCATTTCATTTTGTCAGGTTATTACATTTACCTGGCATGATGTTTAGGTTCTAATGTCACGGACAGTCTTTAGGTTTTATTACAGTGGATAAAAAATCAATACAAAAATCTGTATTGATAGGGCTAAACGACATCTTAACAAAATAAAGATAAGAGTGGCCGGGTTGGCTCAGTGGGTAGAGCAGGCACACATAAACATAAAATCGAATCCGACCTGTGACGATTTTCTGCATTCTCACCTAGCTATCCTATCCATTATAGGCGGAAAAGCCCCAAAACATGTTGTTAAATGTAGGGCTGTGCAATGAATCGAATTTGGATTGCGATTTCGGCTCCTAACGAACACAAAAACTATGTAATTGAGAAAAGAATGATCATTTTGCACGTTGCGTTTGGCGAGTAAACTCTTATTTTGTCTTGTGTTTTGAAGGAAACACGCACTTTACGCCCCTTGCGAAGGCTAAGGTCCTGTCTGTGCTATCCGGTAGCGTTTGAAAATCAGCGCGAGTCTAGATGGCAGAGGGAGAGACGCAGCGTTTGGTGAGCAAGAAGGGGACAGCAAATTCCTTTGTCACTGTTTCTCAAGTTCGATAAATGCAATATCTTTCCAAAAGTCCATTAGGAATCGTGCGATTATGATTTTTTTTCCCATAATCGAGCAGCAGTAGTGAAATGTGAATAGTGAGACAGAACAATAATCCAGTTAGTTTGACCCCTAATCTCTTAATAGCACGTGTTAATGGTGAGCTTGTTGGGTGTGCAGTAATTGTACTTTCTGCCTTGTGTGTTTTTGGCTCTGCCTGGATGGGGTGAATCTCGGGCACACCACTAATAGCCTTCCTGCACACTGTCTGTAGCACCGTTTTTGAGGGTTTATTTTCATTTAGATGGAACCACATCTTTTTGCTCCTGGTGCTTCTTTTGATGTTTAAGGAGCGGCTTCAGACACTGGGTGGGCTGAGAGGAAATGCAAATAAATGTGAGGGCAAAGCTCTGGCTGTCATTATACAGAAAAGCAGTAAACACATAAAGGCAAATGTGGTGTGTGTGTGTGTGCGTGTGTGTGTGTGAGGAAGGTAAATGCACCGTGTGTATGAGGAGATGCAGATCCTCCGATGGGAATGTGTGCAGAGGATCCAATTAGGGGAGAAGACAGATGAAAGTGCCACTCAGAGGCAAAGGAGGTAAACAAGACAAGCTCAGATTCCAAAAGTGCTCTTTCATTACACTCAGCTGTCATATACTTAAACTTTCTTCTACCTGCGAGGGTCAGGGATGTCACAGTGGAGCCCCACACCACTGCTGTATCTGGAAATAATAGCTGGATGCAGCTGGCCATACTGTGCACCACTGAAAATGGAGCCAATACAGGGTGATAGTACCTTTGGCAATATGGCAAGTTGGCTATTATATCACAGAGTGTGTCCCTTACCTTTTGTTTCCCCCCCGTCACATGCTGGATAATCGGTATCAACAACATTTAATTTCCAGGATAATTGCTGCTGGATGTTCCGCTGGACATCCCGCACCTTATGCTCTCTTTGCGTTGCCGTTCTTAAACTCCGTTCGTTACGGGAAACAACAACAAAGCTGCATGCTGAAAATGTTGACGGTGCAACAAGGCAGGCCAGCTTGGTTCTTTCTGGGAATGATTGTAAAGATTTACAAGGAATATTTATCTAGATGGGACGTTTTTGGGACCAATTGGTTGGATTGCTGTGGACGAAGTACACACGGCGATACGCTGGTAAGAGTTAATGAGGTTTAACCATGTATCCCGCTCATTTAAATAGCTCACGTTACTGGATTGCGTCAACAGTTAACTTCATTTAATATTGTATGTGGCTTTTCTTTTGCGTTTCCACCAAAACAAGTTCCTTCCCGAGACTATTTTGCAGAGCCACCGTCGCTGCGTCCGGAGCAAGACGATTGTGATCAATTTAAAGAAATGCAAACAACCCAGAGCGTTTTTTTTTCCTCCTATCCCAGAATGTATCTGAGGTGTAGCCAGACCTTACTCCACAGCCCTGTGGAGATAGGTCTGGCAATGCTGACTACATGCTGGACGACTGCATGTTGGTATAGATGGATGTTTCTCTGTTTGCTTGTTATAGAGTTTTTATAGTATGTGTTGTTGGATCCCGATCGTTTTGTGGTATCCTATCATTTACTGGCGTGACCTCTGTGAGTTGATTCTGAAAGCAGTTACAGAGTTCAGTTCAACAATGTTCTAAAGGTTTACACAAGGATACTTTTTTCTAAGAATGGCTCCGTTCACTTACATGACGTGGGAGTAAAGCGATAGAAAAGGAGGATTGGTTCAAGGTAGGTTCACACAGCTAAATCTTCAGAAAAACAATTTATGGTTCAGAGTTTTCAGAGAATGGAATGTAGCAGATTCACAGCAGTTATGTTACTATGAAACAAAAAAAAAAAAAAAAAAAAAAAAAAAAAGCAATATGTCCACTTGAAGCCAGCACTGTTTCAAATGCATCCAGTTCAGCATTACGCTAACAGTGTTAATTATACATAGAAACACTCGATACTCAATACTACACTGAAAAGAAGTCAATGCGGTTCGGGTGTGTTACAGCTGAATAACGGCTGTGGTTTTAGTGTCTGGGGTATAATGTAAAAGTGAAAGGCTGCTGTCTTAACTTTAATAACTGTAATACAGTCAGTCAGTCGAGGAACAGGAGAGAAAGTGAAGCGAAGCACCTCACCGAAAACAATGGCCATTAAAATGCAGTCAACGTCAGCTCTTCGACAGGCACTCAAACCATCAGTGTTTTTTTTCTTTTATTTTTTTATTATTTTCTCTCTGACTCGTGGTGGACACATTGTTCAGGCACTGGGCTTTATCTGGCTGGTTAGAGTATTTGAAATCCCAGTTGGATCCCGTCATGAAAGCTGTACCTGTCAGTGCAGATTGGTCTTTGATTTACACTGTGCCAATAGGCAGTCGAGATTGTGTCAGGTCATCATTCTCCTCCGTCTGAGCCCATCCCCGAGTGTTGCTTGGAATAATTCAACTACAGGTGCCGTGACACTAACTAACTAGAATAAAATACACACAGATGTGCATAGGTGACAGTACTTTACTCTGATATTATCTGAAATGCACCAGATAAGGTTTCTGAAAATGGAAAATATGCATCTCATTTACTTTTCCTCTACAGCATGCTATAGGATGCATCAAGATGGATTGCATGGACAAAGTTACACTGCTTTTCTCCGCGGCTTGTAACTCTACCAGATATCATCCACAAACATCCTCATCAATCCAGAGGCTTAATCTAAAATCAGAATTTTGTCGTGTTCAAATGCTGTAAACAAATGGAGGAGCAGCGTTCAGGCCAGGCGTTAACGGGAAATTCCAGTTCATTATAACTTGGGTCTTTTATTTTGTGGTTTTGGCTCAATTATGATAACATTGTTCTTAGGAAAGTAATTCATTCTTTTGGGAACATGGTGACATCAGCTCAGATGGAGCAAAAACATACGAGAAGTCAGGTGATTAGAAAGGTTGTAAACGGTTTGGCTTTATTTAAAGCTTTAGTACGTGACGTTTTGATATTAATAAATGTTACATTCAAGCTGTTGCCAAATGAGTTGCTACAAAGCTAATTAAGACTCTCAGTATGACTATGTTCAGAAGATTGTGGCGTCCGGCGAAGAGTCCATCATGTTTTTTTTAATCCTCCGTGTCCTCCTTGGCTACTAGCAACTGTGTAGAGGAGGGGTGGGGGCATTGTTGTCATTATTTAGAATTAATCATGGGGGCGACAGAAACTACGCACTATAGCTTTCAAGCTACAGTGCGTAGTTTCCTTTTTGTACAAATGAATGGCTGTAGTTTTTTTTTTTCTTCATATGTAAGAATAATTTGGTAAGAATGCTCATCTCTTTTATCTTTTTATAAAAAAGAATGACAAATGACTAGTCTAGATTTCCCCAAAATTATAACAACAAATCAATACAAAGCTAAAGTTATCTTGAAGGCTGGTAAACAGTATTTTTAGGTCTCATGCTCTTTGTAAAAAGTGATGGACATCTCTTTATTTTTAAATGATTAAAAGTCTTTAAAGGCCCTGAACACCCTTACAGGTGTTTTCAGTTAATGTGGCTGATTGGGCCTCTTCCCAGGACTGTGTGGGCGTGGTTGGACTGATTGGGTGACATCTTCCTGAGTCCCCTGTTAGTGCTGTTGCACCTGTTAGAGCGGGACACATGGCAGCTGTATCATTCTTTTTGGTAGAAAGAATTTGTGACCTAATAAGTTCCCATCAAAGCACTGGCCCACCTTCAACCTGAGCACAGTTTAATCCGCCAGAATATCTGAAAACACCTGTGTGGGTGTTCAGAGGCTTTAAGGGTCTCACTTTACATCAGACTTCCAGCTGCTGGTTTTGCTAGACTGGCCTCTCAATCCTCTGTAACTGGAAGCGTTTTTAACAATTCTTCCACTCTGATGTAACTTGCACCGGCTGAGCAGAAGGCAGAGAAAAGTCAACTCTGAAAAGGCAAGATACGGTGTTTAGAGTGCTTACAAAGCAATGCTGCAGACTTCAGACATGCATACACATTTCTCTCAGCACTTGTTCCCCCACACCGGTGTGCTATTACTCCCATAAAGCCCAAAAAAAACCCGACAAGTTGATGGAGAAACTAAGTGGTGGCTCGGTCTGCAATCATGGTCATGGCCAGATTGTTTTCAGGTCATCAATGGCTCTAATCATCAAGCCTCGGACTGCCTTTTTTTCTTTCTGCTCATTGGGCAAAATTGATTGTGTTCTTAAATCATTCTCTTTCATCCACAAAGGCTTAATTGATTACAATACTTTTACAGCTAAACTGCAAGCTGTTGTTGCAGCCTTCTGTAACCACTAACAAAGACGTAATCGCTCAAAGCTTCCAACTACCAATTTGTGCTCTTTCTCGCTTCCTTGCAGATAAGTTTGCCAGGGAACTCTGAATTGCTGTTACTATGCCTCATTTCCAGAGCACCCTGTACCCAGACGTGCATACGTACAGTACATGTGCAATTCACAAGAGTGAAAATGCACAACAAGCAGCGTGAAGGAGCCCTGTGGTGTTACCAGCACTCCAAATCACTTCGTTATTGGATAAATATTTACAGTTCACAAACGTATTCCATGCACCGTTAGAATATGTTAATGTCGGCATGGGTTTTTATTCGGTGGGGATTAACCTTAACATGTATTCTCAGTTTCCCAGAAGCATGATAAGCCCTAAGAGAATATTTCCATATTCCTCTGCTGGTTATTGTAAAGCCTTCAGAGCAAAAATGAGTTTGTTCTGTCAATAAAACAGCATAGCGGCGAGTAGAGCAGCGGGGGCGTGGAGGAGGGGATCTTGCTATTCCTCAGGAGAAACAATGCAGTGTTTGAGGATCACACTCAAACTCAGCAATATCACCTTTTGGGGAGATGAGGTGATTATTCAGCCAGCCAATTAGGGTGCTGTTTACATGTCTGCTCCTTTCTCCTGGTGTTTGTTACAGTAGCGCTACTTACAGCTCCCGTACCTGAGAGACGAGCGTAAATAATGCGCTGCACAGATGTCCATGGGTATTTACATTATACATGGACATCAGGGGTGCGTGTACATGTAGGTTACTAAGCATTTCTGACTGGCGTGAGCAAGGCAAAAGTTTGCCTGGAGAGAAGTTTTCAATTAAAAATGTACACACTTGTCCAAGTGCACTTTCTTCTTGCATTTCAAATCAGGCTTTTAAAATGTCTTCAATATTTCCTCTGACATTAATAATGGCCTTGTAACTGATTCCGACATCCATCCTTTTTTGTTGTTGTCAAGGAGCGAGATGGGAACCGTGCTAATGTTAAGGAAGGTAGGAGGGTTTTTTTGAAAGTCTTCCTGGATAATTGTTTCTTCAGACAGACTTTGGGAGCTCTTTACTAACAATAATGTACATATCACATTAGTCTATATTCTCCATGTGCCCCTACTGAAGGGCATTATTGTCAAATGTAATCCATTTGATCCTGCACTTATAAAGGTGAATATATGGCCTCGCTGGAGCATATGGCATGATTTACATAGGCTAATATATTTAATGCAATGTCTTTGCATCTCGGTTCCTCTTCAAGAACACACATATTATATGAAACGGGGGTAACCTTATTATAGAAGCACAGCGGATGGCACTCGCCCCTCAACCCCTCTCCACACACACACACACACACACACACACATTCATCAAGCTTTTTTGACAATGAATAACTGATAAAGACTTTAAAAATTGGCAAAAATCATGTGCATGAGAAATATACAGCATATTCCACATAAAGGCTATAGTATTTGTTTAGGAAAAGCAGAATGGTTGCGGTGTCAAGATGTATGAAGCAGATTTTTTTATGATGTATTTTGTTTGGTCGGTATCAGACCTAAATTCAGAGATGCCTTCTGGTGCCTCTACCACATTTTAACCTGAGTGGAATTAATACATATTTAATGTAGGTCAAATTGGATTTGCTCTCACTTTTCTCACAATTAGTAATTTTTCTTGATCGGTGTCGAAAAAAAACCAACTAATTATTCCACTACGATAACAAAAACAAAAAACATAAAAAAACGTCCTAAAGGACTGGTTACTTTTTTTTTTTAATTTTTTATTAAATTCATTATTTATGCAGTGAATTTGATAAATTAGACAGGCAGGCAGGATGGCTGTGCCATGGCTGATTCACTTTAGTATTTATGTTCATTTCAGTCAGCATTCTTTCTCTCTGTCTGTTCGGGCTGCGCTCTGTCACTTTGTAGTGCTGCGAAGGGGAGATGAATGCTGATGGATGTGAGGATTTCAATGAATATAAACCAGCTGAGCACTGCTAAACCAAGTCTGAACACCAAAAGCACTGTTGATAAAACCTTCTCTCGTGCTTCTTACGTCTTAGATCTTATAATCTAGTTTCCCACTGCTTTTTTGCGCCTTAACGTCAATCTTTGTCAGATACAAAATCAAGCTGGATTCAGATGAGGCTCTGTATGGAGGTCACGGACGGCTGGACCACAACACCGAGTTCTTCACAGAGGCCCAGCCCTTCAACGGTCGCCCCAACTCCATAAAGGTATTTCTTCTTCTTCTTTTGACTCATCAAAGGTCATCTTTTGTTGAACGACAGCAATCCTAAATATGGAGTGTACTCCAATCATAAGTCCTGGGCCATTCTTGTTGAGTCCAGTCTCTAGAGCACTTTCCTAATAACATATGCTCTATCGCCATCCCACTCTGCATACTGATTCCAACGTGGTTGGAGGATGTTGAACATTCACACTGAAAAAAGTGACAAAATTAAGCATACTCAAACATGTCAGTATGCATACTTAATGATTTAATACAATGCAGTGCACATATGTAATGGAGGAGCTGCTTACGGCTGAAAAATATCAAAAGCGGCTGTGGGTGGTGATGAGACAGCTCCAGAAGTATCTCGGAAAATACAAAAAAATGAAGGTTTTAAACTTTGGGCCAACATTTTCCTTTTGCTTTATGTCCAAATGCATTTTTCCTGTCGCATTATCAAGTCGCATGCCTAGCATCATTTCCTATTCATTTCTTGTGTACTGTACTAACTGCCTTAATACATATTGTATTTGCATACTGTTTAGATTTAGGGCATAGCTTTGATCTTGCATTAACCTGACGCGCCAGATGGTTTGCTACATACAGTAGAACCATCTGTAAAGCCCTTTTAAAGTATACTTGGCAGGTGATTGGATGAAGCATCTGTCTATCACCGTCTGTAGAGACAGAACGCATTTAGGTCCCGCCCACACCGCAACGGAAAACAATTCATTGCTCTCCATTGACTTTGTCTTGCGTAAAAGTGCCTCCTTGTCAATTCCCTCTGCTAGCAAGCAACAACAAAAAATGGCTAAACGCTGCTGTGTGCTGTGATGCACTAACAACAGGCAAAAGAACCCATAACTAAGTTTAAGGCAATAAGACGTGAGGCATCAGCAGGAAGAATGGGGAAACTGTGGGATCCTGACACTCAGTATGCCTAACTCTACATGTCAGTCTAACTATATTTCTGTAAGTGAAACTAAAGCATTTTGACAGTATGCAACTTATGTGGATGAATCAGAAAGCTACGCAGTATTATGTTTGCAAGTGCCTTAATTAGCTTGCTAACACATAGCTAACATCAGCTCACTATTAACAGCTAACTTGTCCTCTCTGGTAGACATAGGTTGCTAAGATAATCATTTGACATGATTAAAGCTAATGTTTTTAGCTAGCTACAGGCATTTTGCTAGCGTTTCAGCTGGAGGTGTGACGAGCTCTCATCCCACGAGATCTCGCGAGATTACGCTGTGACGAGAAAAATTGTGCAGAGCAGCAGCCTGTAGACAGTCTAAGAGTCTAAGAATAGCGACTTGAGAAAGAAAATCCCCATGGTGGCAAATGGTGACTGGCATGGCGGGAATAAAAAAGGCAGGATTAAGACAAATGAACGATGTTGTGTAAGAACCCGGGTTCATTTCCTACACCTTGTTCACTTAGCCTAATTACACATCATCCACGGGATCAATTACGCATCAAATTGGTACATTCTAGGGCTGGGCAATATGGTTGAAAACTGTATCACGATATGAGTTTTTCATATCGGTCGATATCAATAATTATTGATATTTTTATATTATTTAAAATAAGGACCAGGAGAAAAATATATTAAATTTAAACATTTTTATTTTAAACTTAACCCTGCCCTGATTATAATCCCCTCAGTTATAAAAGCAGAAATGTCAACACAACCATGGAAAACACTCAAATAATTAAAATGTAAACAGGTCTAAAATCACAATGAACACTTAACAATTATCTCTTAACATTAAGGTGCAAAATTAAAGAATAAGTAAGAAATGCTTAATAAAGTGTCATAAAATAGTGCAAAGTGTTAGCTAAATATAAGAAACCTGAGAAGGAACTATTTTCTGCAGGTTTAGTGCTAGGTTGGTAACCTGGCTTCTGGACACTGCTCAGCATGTCTGCCTTCGTTATTTCTTTGTAGTGTTTAGTAAGGCGCTGATGCAGAGTACCTCTCCATGGTGGTCTGCTGCTTGTAGTGTTTAGTAAGGCGCTGATGCAGAGTACCTCTCCATGGTGGTCTGCTGCTTGTATCGTTTAGTAAGGCGCTGATGCAGAGTACCTCTCCATGGTGGTCTGCTGCTTGTATCGTTTAGTAAGGCGCTGATGCAGAGTACCTCTCCATGGTGGTCTGCTGCTTGTATCGTTTAGTAAGGTGCTGATGCAGAGTACCTCTCCATGGTGGTCTGCTGCTTGTAGTGTTTAGTAAGGCGCTGATGCAGAGTACCTCTCCATGGTGGTCTGCTGCTTGTATCGTTTAGTAAGGTGCTGATGCAGAGTACCTCTCCATGGTGGTCTGCTGCTTGTAGTGTTTAGTAAGGCGCTGATGCAGAGTACCTCTCCATGGTGGTCTGCTGCTTGTATCGTTTAGTAAGGCGCTGATGCAGAGTACCTCTCCATGGTGGTCTGCTGCTTGTATCGTTTAGTAAGGCGCTGATGCAGAGTACCTCTCCATGGTGGTCTGCTGCTTGTATCGTTTAGTAAGGTGCTGATGCAGAGTACCTCTCCATGGTGGTCTGCTGCTTGTAGTGTTTAGTAAGGCGCAGATGCAGAGTACCTATCCATGGTGGTCTGCTGCTTGTATCATTTAGTAAGGCGCTGATGCAGAGTACCTCTCCATGGTGGTCTGCTGTTTGTATCGTTTAGTAAGGCGCTGATGCAGAGTACCTTTCCATGGTGGTCTGCTGTTTGTATCGTTTAGTAAGGCGTGATGCAGAGTACCTCTCCATGGTGGTCTGCTGCTTGTGCCGTGTTGCAGCTGCAGATGTTGTTGGACGTTGCTGGCAAATACAGCTGTGCTCCAAAGTGTGAGCGCGGTTAAGGTGGTAAAACAAGTTTATGGTATTACCAGTGTTGGTGGCGACGGTCTGACGACATTGGTCTGACTACGGTCAGACTTATAAAATCCCCAAAACTGCCATACTGACTTTTCCTGTTTTATCAACGGTTTCCTCGCTCGCTGCGGCACTCACTTTCCACTCCACGCCGGTTCTGTTATAGAAGAACACGAGACAGCGATGTGGCGCAACCAAACATGATACTGTTACATGATTGGCTGTTAGAGTGTCACTCCCTACGTTGCTAGGTTGCCAGAGAGTGAGGGCCTTTGTTCATGCAACCAAACTTGCTTCACAACCTCTGGTTTCTTCTGATGAAGAAAAACAAGTTATCGAACGTTTTATCGACCGCATTTTCTATTGATATTGATTATGTGTCTATCGCAATACATATCGTTATCGTTTTATCGCCCAGCCCTAGTACATTCTCTGGTCCGTTTCATTTATCTAGAGAGTCTGGCCACTCTGCATTAACAAGTGTTAACTTCCTTGAAGGCGGGTACTCTGTTGAAGTTTAAAACTATTGGATCTGCCCAGAGCCACTCTGGATCGGCCATAACCAATCGCTAACATTTGGTCGTGACGTCGGCTTAGCATCGCTAGCGTTCGCCTTAGCCAACTCCTTCACCACTAACGGAGCGAGCTGGAAAATCAAACCGTTCCCGAACCCCGTGGGGAGGAGGGACCACAACATCACGGCCACCACCAAAACTCAGCAAAGACTGTTGTCGCTCGGGCTTTAACTTCTGGATATTCGGCAGCGTTGCCACAACGGACCGAATGGCTTCGCTCGCATCTTTCTCCGCTGCCATTACGGAACTACAACTCAAACTAGCGCCCAACCTCAACGTCATCGTTCTCAGCCACTCCCTCTGTTCGCTGATTGAACCGGTAAAGATTTGTCCGGAGAAATCCCGTGAATATATCGCAAACCCAGACGATGTACTGAAGGAAAATGAAAATTGAGCGAAAGTACGTAGGAGGGCGGAGCCAGGCTAGGGTTTCGGCACTTTTCAGTTAGAATTCGCCACGTTACAGAGCCAGACAAGTCTTTGTGGACGGCCTGCACATTCTCACGTCTGCTCAGGAGTTTGCGTGACGGCCCGCACATTCTCGCGTCAAGTTACATTTTTATACATCACACACTGTGTGTGAAAACCAGCGCACGCAAGCTTTCCGCGCGAACGCAACGTTGATACATGTGGCCCCAGGACTCAAGTACTCCAACACTGCATTGATCAGGTGGTTATTGATGGTTTTGCAGTGGTTTTGTGTTTTCCTTATGCAGGGAAAGAGATGTACACTCAACCTGCTTGTAAGCAGTTACAAAATTTTATGAAATAGCTGTCAGTGTATGAATGTTTTGTCCTTTTTATGTTTGCTGTTTGATTTCACAAATCAATTTAATTAGCTTGAAATGAAGTTTGTAGTGAGAGGATCCTTTCGAGCCATTCTAATTAGCTTTAAGTGTGTTGAAAGAGGGCTGCCTGTTCTGGCAAAAAGCCACCATCTCCCTGGTCTGGGCCTCTCAGCTTAACCGCTGCTCTATAATTTAGTATCTTCCTCATTAATATGATTAGCCTTTAATGCAGAATCCAGAAAATGATCAAATGTGGCTGCGTGAAAAAGTAAGAAAAAAAGCTAGATATGTCTATCAGGGTTTGGTATCCATTGTTTGTGAATATTATAGTTGGCTTCTAAGCATTTTGCTCATACTATCCTGGAGTCATTGAGCGTTGTGTGAATCTGATATCTACAGCTCGCTTCGATTCTCCGGCAAACAATGTGCATTATTCATGGTGTTAGAACTTAACCTTTTTTTATGTGCTTGCCTCTTAAACTCACAGGGCGTCATGGAGGGGGGGGGGAAATATCTGGGAGAATGAACCACTGGGCTTCCATCATGGAGACTGCTTTGGGCTAATAGCATGAAACAGGTCGGTCCTTGAAATATGGAAAGAAACGCTGTATTTTAAGCAGTGTTCAAGGATCTTCCTCAAGTTTGCCTCCTTTTTTTTTTCCTGATTAAAAAGCTAAAAAGGCAAGTAGATGTTTATGAATAAGCTCAGGGATGAATTAGTGAAGATCTGCAGCGATACACAAACACTCCAAGTGTAACTTGGCTGATTGCGTGTGTTAGATTTTATGTTAATGAATCCAATTAATGCGTGAGGACAGTGATGTCTGTGAAGTGGTCTGCCCAGTCCTCGTCTCCCTCTGTGCTTTTTTTTCCCAGTTTGTTTAGTCAAATAATAAATAGCTGGAGGCTGTACACTTAAGCTGTTTCACTTAGGACCTGGAGTCGACATGGCACCGGAAACGCTGGTTGTTTAGCTGAACTCAACTTGAACCTCCTTTTGATCAATACCCAAAAGGGTTCCAGTTAATGGATATAGGATCTTACTTTACATGTATATTAAGCGTTGGATGGAGCACTTTAATGCATCAAAAATGTGTTAGGGAAATTCACACTGCTATTTAGAGCATCGCTTCAGCATTATTTAACCTTAAAAAAAAAAAAGCTTCATCCTCTTTCACACAGACAGCGATCCTCCGTCATATTAGCTGAGGTTTCATCAGATAAGGACTCAAATTCCACATTCTCTTAAATCTTGTATTAATTCAAACACCGCTGCTTCACCCACGTCCCTCTCGGCCAAAATGTGAACTTTAGTTAACAAGTCATCTGCTAATGTTGGCACCATCATGGATTAATGGGGAATGAAAAGGAGTGAGAGGAATGGGGCTGACAGGGATGGAGGGAGAGGGCAGCGTGGGGGGGCTTCTGCACATACTGTAGCTCTTTTCATAGGCACCCTCATAGAGATTGCACAGGGAGACTGTAGTCTTGCATAAAGATGCTTCTCCTCCTCTTCCTCCTCCTCACACCTACCTGGTTATGACAAGAATAATCAGACAAGAGCCTTTGCGGGGGCTGCGAAAAAGGTTGCCCACATCATCCATGTTTTATTTAACAACTGTTGCTTTCAAAGGTTGCGCAAACTCGCCTGTCTTTTTAATGGGTCCGCCAGTTCTCCAGCTTCCTCGTTACCGAGCGATAAGAAACTCTCATATCCTCCAAGAATGCATCCCTCCTCAGACTGAGAAAGAATGCCCGTAATTGGATGAAGCCGGCAGAGTTTGGCTCGGCAGGCTGTGGCGAACATCATGTAACGGCAACGCTCTATGTATTTATAAATGTGCTACTGGACTGTTGTTACTGCATGTGACATCACTTTAGCTCTTTCAGTCATGTCTTTTTCTCCATTATAAAAAAAAAAAACATCTATAAAGAGAAAAATGCCCCCCACCCCTCCTCAAAACAAACACCTATGGTAAACAAGTTCTACAGAGCAATGCTGACAGTGGGAGCAACTTTCTGACAACGTTTTTTGATCCCTCTTGTCCTTTGGAATGCGCCATTGTTTTCACATTTATTTTTCTTCATCACTCAAACGCACAATTTGATAAGTTTTCGTCTTTTCCACAAAATAATGACCCGTACTTACCAGATGGTGTACAAGCATTGACCGCAGAGCAAAAATAAAAGATATACCAAAAAACAACTCACAATCACGTAACTGTTCTGAGCGGCACTTGAAGCAGCAGTCAAAAAAACGTCTGGCTACAAACCAAAGGCCCCAAACTGAACGACAGCTAGCCATAAGCTAGGCTCTTCTACACCAGCTGATGCAGTTGCTGCCTTAATCAGCTGATTGTCAAAAGGCTGTGACGATATGCCACTGTGGTGGAAGTTTTCCTATGAAGCAGCAGAGTTAGTGATATTCATGATGAAATCAAAACGAATAACGACCGTTTGAGAATTAAACCAAAGTTTGGTCTTTAAGTATTTATTTACATTTGCAAATGGAGAAAACACAGTTTCAAAGGTACACGCAGAACAACTGAAAATGTCTTTCCTAACTAGAAACCTAAAAATCAAAACATCTTATAGTGAAGAAACTCTCGTTAAGCCACCCCTCTTCAAATATCTTTAGCATGCTGCCACTTTTCTAAAAAATACCATAGACAGTCAGATGATTTTACAACCTTCCATTCTGCTCCTGTGTCTCCTACATTAGACTAAACACCTGCTTATCTCAGGAGACAGAAAGAGATACGGTTCACACAGTGTTATAGCCTTCTTCACTTTATCTGAGAGAAATAAACAAATGAGGAGCTGAAATTTCTTTAGCGAAAATAACTTATGCTATTGCTCACAGTCTACAAGGCCAGCTCTCTCACTGGTGCCTTTAAGTCTACAGGAAGGAACAGGATTATGTGGAGCTTTAAAACTATCTTTAAATAAATGGTCAATATCATTAAACAAATGGTTAAAATGTAACTGTAAACTGTGTTAACTGTAAATATCACTTCATTTATGTACAATTTATCAAAATTAAAGTTAATATTGAAAAAAAAAAAAATTTTAGCTCCAACACTGCGTATTGGGGCAGTAATTTGAAGGCTGTGTTGCTGTCTTGCTGTTTCCGTTTCAAAAATAAAATTTCACTGGAAATACTTAATAAGTACTTAAAAAGATTTTACACAACAGTATACAGTATATTCGAATAGATTAGATTCAACTTTATTGTCATTGCAAATGGCACAAGTACATAGCAACGAAATGTAGTTAGCGTCATACTAAGGAAAGCTCATTGTGGGACTGGCTCTAGTGGCTGTAATTCTGCACCAAGGCAGATACAGTATTAGGGGACCACTAAGGTCTATATAAAAGACACTTCAGATACAGTATTAGGGGACCACTAAGGTCTATATAAAAGAGACTTCAGATACAGTATTAGGGGACCACTAAGGTCTATATAAAAGAGACTTCAGATACAGTATTAGGGGACCACTAATGTCTATATAAAAGAGACTTCAGATACAGTATTAGGGGACCACTAAGGTCTATATAAAAGAGACTTCAGATACAGTATTAGGGGACCACTAAGGTATATATAAAAGAGACTTCAGATACAGTATTAGGGGACCACTAAGGTCTATATAAAAGAGACTTCAGATACAGTATTAGGGACCACTAAGGTCTATATAAAAGAGACTTCAGATACAGTATTAGGGGACCACTAAGGTCTATATAAAAGAGACTTCAGATACAGTATTAGGGGACCACTAAGGTCTATATAAAAAGAGACTTCAGATACAGTATTAGGGGACCACTAAGGTCTATATAAAAGAGACTTCAGATACAGTATTAGGGGACCACTAAGGTCTATATAAAAGAGACTTCAGATACAGTATTAGGGGACCAGTAAGGTCTATATAAAAGCATCCAAAAAGCAGCATGTCATAGGACCTTTAAGCAGTGATTAAATAACATATGCTACAGTATATACAGAGTGCAAGGTATGAAATATATTTAAATATTTATATAAATATATAGATATGTGTCTATATGAGTGTATACAGGTTACTACAGGTATGTACAGGCTATGAACAGACTATGGCTATGATGATACAGATATATTAGACATACAGTGTGTGTGTGTAAAGTTAAATGGTCACTTTTGGCAATGAACCAGATTTGGTCCGTGTTAGTACATTATCAGTTTTTTACTCGCTCACTGCTCTTTAACGCCGCTGGTTTTCTCTAAAGTGGGGTTTGTTAGTAATAACAAAAGAGTCAGCACTTATTTCATCCGCAGCAATATGAAGAGGGTGAATGTTTGTACAGCTTGCCATGAAGCAGAATAAAAAAGATGAAAAAATGCACTCTTCTCTTTATGCGAATAAAGAAATGTTGCAGCTAAGCCTTCATCTTAGTGAACTGACTGCTTGATACACTCAGCAGGGCATTTCATGAGAATCTCACACATCCAGAACTAGGACTGCTGCTATTGAACGATTACAATTTATTCATTTAGCATGACAAAAACTTAGTGTAGTCAGGGACTACTGTACAACTTCCCAAGTGAGAAAATGGGTTTTAGGTTTAACCTCTTTTGCTGTTAGTCACATTTTGCGGCTTGTGAGTGTTATAATGTCAAAGGCATAACGCTAAGAAACACTGATGAATAATTAGCCTCTTCAAAACCTTTTGATAAACTTTGCATGCATCAAAGAGGTTGTCTCCTTTGACAGTTTCACAAAAAGAAATTTAGCTGAAGTGAGGAAGAAAATGTGAAGGGGAACGTAGCAGGCTTGTAGCAAATGATCAAACGGCGAACATTTCCATCAGAAACATCTAAGGCCTGATGGTGACGTGTGAACTTAGGGAGTAAAACTGTGACATATATACAGCACAGCACTACTAAATCCTCTTCCACATACTGTGTATACTGTATGAAACATGCACTGTACACAGGTAGGAACTTGCATCATCCTGACATGACTTATATTCTGATATATTTTCATTCATCCATTTTGTGTCAGATAATAAAAACACAATTTTAAAGTTGTCTTTTCACATTGTTGTAGTGTAAATCTTCATGTAAACCAAAGACTGAGACACTGTTATAATTCTGTATCGTGCTCTCTTAATGTGGGGCTGTTATTCCTATTTGTCTCGATAACATAATATTCAATAAATTAACTGCTGATCAGTGGACATGGTGATAACCGGGGACGAATAGGCAAACAACCGAAACCGATAATATCCTTTAATTGAGTCTTGAGTCAATTAAACATCGAAGTCAGAGTTGTGTTGTTACCCAGTCAAATCCTTGGTCAACGTACATGCACAGGAGTGCTTCCAGGGAGTGGATCCTTGTTAAGTGAGTAATGGATCCAAACAGAGACATGTCTGGAGACTTTAGGTGCACAGATAGCTCGGCTTTGCTCCTGCGAGCAGCACGGGTCAGGATATAGAAACCTAGTGGATGATATATTCCTGTGAAGCACCTCATGAATCCTTTATCAGTGTGTTTGAACATTGATCACAAAATCCAAATTCTCACATGAGTGTTATACGAGGCGAAACATGAACATTCGGAAGACAAAATAAGTAAAAAAAAAAAAAAATAGCCTTGGCTAACTCGCTACTAATGCAGTACGTGTACTTCAAAAACAAACTGCTTTGCCTTCTCTTCATCTCATGTTTTCGCAGCTCTGTTATTAACACTTGGAACAAATTGCAAGCGTCACAAAGGTTTCTGTTGTACAGTAACTGCTGTTGGATCTGGCTGCTGTTCCTTAGATCAGAAATGTGGTTTATGAGTGGCTGCCGGTGAAGTGATAAACCAACACCTACTCTAAATGACTCATCAGGAAGCAACAGAGGCTTTATGGACAGACAAGGGTGGCTTGTTGCACATCGC
The DNA here is from genome assembly GCF_004354835.1 of Perca flavescens. NCBI lineage: Eukaryota > Metazoa > Chordata > Actinopteri > Perciformes > Percidae > Perca > Perca flavescens. The sequence continues at coordinate 4,167,666 of NC_041333.1, forward strand.
CTTCACAAAACATTGGCAGCAGAATGAGTGCTACACTGATGAGGACTGTGTGACATTATGCCTGCAACATTTGGATTAATATCGGGTGACTGGATGCGTGATCTAAATTAGATCATAACATTCTGTAGGTTAACCCATAACTGCCAACATTTGGTTTTCAAAATCCGGAAGATTTGTTCTAAATTAGGGATGCACCAAATCCAGGATTTGGATTCAGCCGGATATTGAACTACGCTCGCTACGCTGGTTGACGTAACGACGCTGCCGTTGATTATGGGAAGGTGTTTACGTAGGTGGAGCGTTCAATGCAGTAGGCTGTGAGAAAGTGAGCAGAAAAAAGTGTTGTTTAGCAGTACTTTCAGTTAAAAGAAGGCCATTCAAGTCCAAGCACATGTTCAATTAGCAATGCTGATTTGTCTGGTGGTGGCGAGGACCCTAAACAATACACAACATCGCCGCTGTTACAACATAAGCGTATGAAACATCCGAAAGAATACGAGCTGTGCATGAAGGAATCTACAGACAGCAGCCAAAATGCAGCAACTTCAGGTACGGCAAAGGAAGGACAGTCCCAGCTAAAAAACTGGTGTTAACCAGTGTTAACTGGCTCAGCTCTCTTTTCGTCACAACGGTGCGATAAATTGAATGTAATACCACACCCGCTGCGCCGATTCTCCGACCAATCTCCCGCTCCATTGTCCTCACTCGCGAACAAAACCCCAAGGTACTTGAACTCCTTCACTTGGGGTAAGGACTCATTCCCTACCTGGAGTAGGCACTCCATCGGTTTCCTGCTGAGAACCATGGCCTCAGATTTAGAGGTGCTGATCCTCATCCCAACCGCTTCACACTCGGCTGCGAACCGATCCAGTGAGTGCTGAAGGTCGCAAGCCGATGATGCAGCCCTTCGGTGCCCTGCAACCGCCTCCAGAGTCCTCTGGGATAACATATCCCAGAAAGACTCCTCCTTCAGTCGGACGGCTTCCCTGACCACTGGTGTCCACCATGGTGTTCGTGGGTTACCGCCCGTTGAGGCACATAAGACCCTAAGACCACAGCTCCTCGCCGCAGCTTCAGCAATGGAAACTTTGAACATTGTCCACTCGGGTTCAATGCCCCTAGCCTCCACAGGGATGCACGAAAAGCTCCGCCGGAGGTGTGAGTTGTTCAACATTAAGTTGTTAGATTTAACTATTTTAGAGGCTGTGGACGTTGTTTACTTCATTAATGTGTAAATGGACTGAGGATGGGAGGAGGATTCTGTATTCGGTTTCGGATTCGGCGGAATCTTAACCAGTTTTCGGCCAAACCCCAAAAATCTGGATTCGGTGCATCCCTGCTCTAATTCACTGAGAATGTTTCTGACTAAAATGTCGCATTATGGGAATATGTGATTAAAAAAAAATGTAACTGTCAAGGTGTGAATTGTAAGTGTGAGTGGGTAACCGCTCATTTACAGTACGTAGAGTATGTATGTACGTGTCTAATGTCTAACACCTTCGTGCTGTGAGCAATTACATGTTAATTGGAATGTCTTCCAGTAATTGCTATGCCAACATTTGGGACTGTGTGCTGCTCTTTGTTCACAGATGGATTTAGAATGTGTCACTATTGCTATCTATCTATTCGGCGGAAATAAAAGATGTCGACATACTCCAGGTTAGACGCAGTGGTAGCTTTTGTCTAAACAGGTGCAATGATTCATTGTGCCTTCCCTTCTCTCTGCCGTGCTTCTTTATGGAGACTCTCCCACTGTGACTGTTTAATTAGTCACCGATGTCTGTGTCAGTGTTTGAGTGCCGGGCTGCTCGACTCCCTCGGTGACAAACTGTTGCCAAAGAAACACATCCACAGCGAGCCCAGATCCACTGACGCCGAGGGGCGGCTTGAAGAGTTCAGGGGGTGATTGAATTGTTTACAGTTCTGCAGGTTTTTTTTGGGTTTTTTTTTTTTAGTTTTCTGTTGGGAAATATAGCATCATTTATGTCTGCTTGGCTTTTTCTTTTGGCATAAATCTAAAATGACTAATGTTACACAGTGGCTCCTTGCCTCCAGACGACACTGTGAATATCAAAAGGATTGATCAAAGACTTTATTAGCTACACCGCTCCAAACCAACGCCCTCACTAAGATATCTTTGTACTGTATACATAGAAGGAATCTGACATTTCCAGGCTCGATTCCTTCTTCTTTTTTTCTCCACGGTGCTTATTTTTTTGCTGACATGTTTTTTCTCCAGTCCACCAAAACTCGGGAGATTTTTTTTTAGCTCAGCTTATGCCCTCTGGCAGATTGTATCTTCACAGAATCTCACGTTTACAGTTGATGCACAGCCAATATATAGAGATGATGAAACACACCGTAATTGCATTGATTGAAGAGTTCGGAATTGAAAATCAGGATTAAAAACTAATCATAATTTTGCCCCCTACCTTAGGTAAGATTGCTCATTTGGGGGAGTGTCCACTTCAACGCACAAGCTCTGAATGTGATTGAATGTTAATTAATCTGCGACAGATTAAGTCACTGATCAAGAAATTTGCAGCACCAACTACGCCATGATGCATTTTCTCCATGGCTCAAAGTTGAAATGAAAATGCTCCAGACCAGCTCCCAGGCAGGACTTTAAGCTGCAGATGTGCTGACTCCAGTGCCACCCAGTGGTCTTACTGGAGCTGCACCTCTGCCACACTCTGATTATACCTCTCTGACCTTGACAGTCCTCTCCCATCAAGGCTGTACTGTCTGTCCCCTGTCTCCTCTGAAAGGTTATTTTGGTGGAGTGTAACTAAGTCCATTTACTCAAGTACTGCACTTAAGTACAAATTTGAAAATCACTAACTGTTGATATTTCAGAGGCAGTAAATGTCTGCTTAAAAAGGGACAGGAAGGAGACGGAAATGGAATGATGGGAATTACATGATCCTTGTGTACATTAACACGTTGAAAGCTTGCAGAGAGCAGTGGTGGAATGAAACGAAGTACATTTACTCAAGTACTGTATTAAAGTACAAATTTCAGGTATTTGTACTTTACTTGAGTCTTTTCATGCGACTTTCTACTTCTGCTCCGCTACATTTCAGAGAAAAATATTGTTCTTTTCACTCCACTACATTACTCTGACATAGGGCTGTCCTCGACTAAAGAAATTCTTAGTCGACTAAAACTTATACGATTTTGTCGACTAATCGATTAGTTGATTTAATTGACAGAGCTGTGCGCTTTGAGAGGTGGTTAAGACTAGAAAAGCACAATATAAATGTAGTTAATTAACCATCTGTAAAACTGAGTTTATCCACAATTAATCCTGCAAAAGCACCACTTTAAATCTTGTGTTTACCATAAATGTGCTCAGAAGTTTCTTGGAAATAAGTAATTAAGCATGAATAAGCATAAAAAATGACTAATCGACTAAAGAAATCTTAGTCGACTAAGACCAAAAACGACCGATTAGTCGACTAATCGACTAAGAGGTGGCAGCCCTACTCTGACAGCTTTAGTTACTTTACAAATTAAGATTTTTGCGCACAAAACACATGCAGCTTATAAAATCTGATGTTTTATTATAAATGAAACTAGCCAACAATCTAACGGCCTACAAGTCCAGCTGAAATGATGAGACCATTAAAACACACAACTGGTTGGATCATTTCCAGTTTCTAAAAAGTGAGGATTCTTCTGCATTCTACTTCTAATACTTTAAAAGTACACTGTGTAGTGTTTGAAGTATTTTATTAGCTAAAATCAAGATTAGAGCTAGCATCACGTGACTGAAACCAGCTGAAATGGAGAAGGAGATCAGTGACAGGCGATTGTCACCGCCCCGGCAAATTTGAAAGCCTGCGCTGCCCTTTAGTTCATAATGGAGGATCATAATTATGCCGAGCCACAGGAGAAGGAATTCTTGTCGCCAAAAAAGCAAAAATTGGAAGACACGTTGTCATAGCTTCTTGGTACATAAGGGCTACCGTAGTTGCAACACGCATTTGAAAAAAGCGAGGCGCTGGAGAGTAGTATTCGTTTGAATGCAAACTACAATTTCACCGCTAGATGGGAGAAATTCCCTGATGATACATAAATTACATTTTCCTGATGATATTTACATTTGACTTAAGTAATATTTTCAATGCAGGACTTTTACTTAACGTAACGCAGTATGTTTACAGTGGTGTATTAGTACTTTTAGTCAAGAAAAGAATCTGAATACTTCTTCCACCGCTGCCACCGTCCACCCACCATGCTCTTCTCCTCCACCCCCGTGTTTTTCTCCGCCCCTTCACATAGCCGCCATGTCGGCCTTTTGTCGACGGTGACATGCGCCAGCCCGTGCAAAAGAATAAAAGTGAAGATTCGATAATCTCCAAAAAATGGGGGATCTCGTTAACATCATTAATCTTCAATTGTCAACTCACTTTTCTCCCTACTTTCTTCCCTCCCTTTGTCTCCGTTTCTCTCTCAGGTCTACATCCCCTGCAGAACAGCTATTGTCCTGGCCAACGAGGAGATAGATTACTGTTATTAGAGGATGATTGTCTCCACGGAGACCAGGATCGAGAATGGATTCCGACGTCAAACTGAGTGTTAACAATCACCTTCATCTTAAAGTGTCAAACCTTGCACACCACCCAAATCCACTTTTGGTGTCTAAATCTCTTTTTTTCCTTCTAAGTGGGGGTCAAAAAAAAATAAAAAAAAAACCTGTTGTGAGCTTGTGTGTGCTTTCAAACACCATCTGCAACCTTAGATGCTGTGTAACCCCATTGGCTACAGATTGGTCCATTTGGGAAGCGTCCAACCTAACCAGCAGCTAGATGCTAAAAGTTAAAACCCTGCCGAGCCCATCCAGCGCTAGCCAGCAGCCATTTATAGGCTCTGTTGAATTTGGCGTGTCATCTGAAACACATGGCAGAGGGAACCAAATACAACCAGCATTCAGACTGGATAAAAGCTTAGACAAAAGAAGAATACTTTCGAAGATTAAAATAATTGTACTTGGTTTAATTATTTTGTATTTAAATACAGAAGAAAATGATTGTGTCAAAGACACTAAGTAATATACAGTATTACCAGCACTTGAAAATCAAAACGTCCAGGTATTTATTCACTGGTGATCCATTGTCTTTCTGTTAATTTGCATTTTGGGACATTGTACGTATAAAGATATTGCAATTTGCACAAAGTAATAAGCTGTTTTGAATTATTATACTTTTAATGGGTATCCAAAACAGATGTGTTGTAATGTTTGAATTCATGCAGCTACTGAGAGCATTTGCGTGGTTATTTATGGCCCCGTTATTAAGCCAGTAATTTGCAGCTAAAGCGAAGTGATAAAATCACCTAATTTGGATTGTTCACAACGTGTTGCATAATGCACAAGTAACATTTTTAGCTGAATTACATAGTTTGCTTTCCCCTTAACAAAAACGCAATGCATGGTTGTCTCCTACAGTAAATCCCTTTAAAGTAGTTTATGTCGTGTATTTCGCCAGGCTCTTTGAACTCTGCTGAATTCTACTGAAATTAAGTTGAAGCTGATGATCCACACATCATTTTGTGTGGGTTGTACATGTATGACTCACACGCCTGACTACTTTGAGATGATTTGTGTGCACCATCTTCATTAGGTACTGTAGCATTCCCCTGAGATTTATCGCAGACGTTCCAGGAACGCAGGGTGTCTAAATTTGCACATGTGCCCCTTAACAATTAGTGCTGACTTTTGTGACTTTTGTTTCAAAACATTTCGTGATTAAACATCTCAAAGAACAGCTGCGTCGCTCATCCTGTGTTCGCCATAGCTGTTATCTGAAAAGGTTATCGATTTAATCGAAACGTGAACGAACCGAGGATCTTCGCTGATGATGGGCGACTGCTGAACTCACTCATTTAGGCAGCATGTCATTAAAATGTTCTTTCATACAAGATGTATTCTCTTCTGAGGTTATGTTTAGCAAATGACTGTGATAATTGATCTGTTTCCAGGCTTTATGTTTTTCTACAAGTCCCTTGTTGCCACGTGAATGGGTGTCTTTTGGAGATCTTTCAGCATTCTCTACACGTTTCTATCAAAGCGATGCTGTTATAAGTGAAACTAGGGCTGATTTTGGGCACCATAGATACAAGCTAATGCCTTGCTTTACTGCCATGGATACTGTAATTGTGTGATCCACACCTACACCATTAGTACACATTCTCAGCCATTTAAGTGGTGTATTGTAGCATGTGGCAGGTTTTGATCTGCCTTCCCCTGCAGCTGAAGAAAACAAATTTAAATTCAGGACCATCATTCTGTGTTTATCCAAAAGTATCATGAACATGTCATTTCTTTTTGCGTAACACCATTTAAAAATGCCTTTCTCCACCTCTCAAAAAGCACAGAGAGGATCTCTTTGCATAAATTCCGAGCGACGAGGTTGTGAGACTGAAGTGGAGTGTTTAATCATCCCTCATCTGACCCAGTGTCATTGTCGTTTTACCGTTGCCAAAATGAATTGTCTGCATTTGTTCTCAAAAGTAAAATTGAAGTCTGATACACAGTAACTATTGCAGCATATTTCTTTCATTATTACTAATGATAATAAATCAGTGCCTGTCGAGCCACGAGAAAACTGTGGATGAACTGGATGTGCACTCTGACTACTGATTCTGTCCCGTCGCACACTTATGGAAATGTAGGGCCTTCAGCATCCTCCAGAGAATATTGCGATGGTACTCTGTCACCAAAAACTGTTCTTTATGGGCTTGATATTCAGAGAGTTCATATTCATTTTGGATGGGATTTTCAGTTGTCGCCTGTCTGTCAGTTTCATCCATCAGTGGAGGTCCCACATATGTACGAGGCTGCCTGTATCCAGCAAGCTTCCCCCCCCCAACTTACTTGTGTGTGTAGCAGGCAGTGGACCAAACCACTGTGAGGCAAGGAAGGAAAGGGGGGGCTCAAGATGTCTTTAAACACAATATTTGCAAAGTTTGTATTGTGTTACTACTTACACAATTATTTTAATTATATATTCATTACATTATTTACAATACACAGCAGGGTTTTTTTGGGGTGGAGATAACTCACAGATGGGGTAGGTCCTGACCCCCTGCGCGATTTACGCCTATGGTAAATACATTTTCATGAGAAATGCTACAGGGTTTATGCTTGACCAGAAAACTGCATTGCAACTGAATCCACTAAAGAATGTTAATTATTCCCCCCCCCACCTGCAAAATGTCACCTGAAGAGACAAACCAGCCACGAAGAGATGCAAAATGACCACAAAGACCTCTAAAAGGGACATAAAGCAACTGGGAAGAGACACAAAATAACTACTAAAGCAATTTTAAGTATTTAGTATGTTTCTTTCTAATAGCATAGAAGTGAGTAAAAGCATTTAGCAAAATGTGATCACTTGGAGAGGTTTTGGCACACCAGTGACGGCTGTTATACCAAATACTGAAAACTTTATAGAGGTCTTGTTGACAAGGTGTAGAAGGTATGTGTTGTGTTCTGCATAATGTGGCACAAAGTATGTTTTAGTTATTTATTTTTTCAAAAACGTTTTTTTTAGACGGGACCAAAATAACTATTTTGACCCATGTTTGAACTGCTGTAGTGTATGTTGTGTTTTAATCACATGCTAATCAGGCACATTTTCATAAACTAGTGAATGAAATGAAGCCTCATACGTGCATTTTGGCCTCGCAGTTCTTCTGTTATAAGCTTTTCCCTTTTGGGAAAGGGAAATGGACAAAAATCAAGCAAAAGAGGTGGATTTAAACAGGTTAATTAAAGGTGCTCTAAGCAACGTCCTGCATTTTTTAGGCTACAACATTTTTTGTCACATACAGCAAACATCTCCTCACTATCCACGAGCTGCCGGTCCCCTGAACACGCTGTAAAAAAAACGGGGTCTCTGTAGACAGCCCAGGCTCCACTAACTCCAACAAAAACAACGTGGCCAACCTGGACCACAAAAACATAACAAACAGTGTTCCAGCGTTCAGCCAATAACGGACAAGAAGGATTTTGGGGTGGGGGGGGGTTAGTGCGCTGAAGCACGGAAGGGAGGAGGAGGGAGGGGGGAGCTAGTCTTCGTTTTGTTTGAAAATACTTTGAACGTCAACAAGAATAACGTCACCCAACATCGCTTAGAGCGCCTTTAAGGACAAAAAAAACCAGAATGTTATGCAAATTGACCACAAAGAGACACAAAACCATAAAAAGATGCATAATCACAACAAAGAGATGACCAAAAAGAGTCCAAAACTACAAAAGATGTGTAACGAAAAAAGTCTTGGGGGAAAAAAAAGTCTCTCTTGCTCCTGCAGTACGCAGGAAAGATGGTGGGGCCTTTTGCATGTCCATGCCAAGGGAGCCGGCCCATTGTCTCGTAATCCGTCCATGTGTGTACAGAATACTGGACCAGACTTCAATAAGGAAGTAATCTACCTTGTACTGTACACTCCAGAACATAAAGTTTCCAGTTTCCATTTGTTGACCAGGGAAGCTGTGAAACGTTGTTATGGGACGGAGCTACAGAGGAGCCGCCTCACTGGTTCCCACAACATGATGTAAGGGGGATGAAAGACAACTCATCAGACCATAATACTTCCGTTTCCATTTCCCAGGCATCCTCACTTTGAGCGTCGTACACTAAATTATGGGTCTTTGTGCACTGGCATCAACGCGAAGCTGCCCCATGGAAAGCAGTTTGGGAAGATGACAATGGTGCTTTTGTCCAAATGTGCTGATTCAACGCTGTGGTCATTTTCTGCATTTTTTTTTGGTGTTTGTAGATTTTTTTCTTTTTTTATATCTCTGGTTTTTCTGTTACAGTTTGACCCTGCGCATTTTCAGTAACTGGTTCCTGGGCGACTTGCTTGGGTTTATGGTGAGTGTTTTGAAGCTGCATGACAACTTTTCAGTCTCTTCACTGTGTAGTATCTAATAAAGGCAAATGCCTAAAATAAATAACTCTCTGGCCTTTACCAAAAATGGCTCAGTTACCTTATGAGTATCCATGTGCTGCCACAGGAGATGGCTTGTACAATGTAATGCACTTCAATCCAATTACCATGCAAATGTGTTCACACAGTAGACAATGTAACACAAACGCCTCAGCATAATGCAACAAACTACAGGATGTCCTCAGACCATACCGGAGTTAAATCATCACCTTTCTGAAACCGTTGCAGCAAACCCAACTGTACGCCTCACAGTATTAGATGCTGCACTGGATTTTACAGGTGTTGTGTTGTTGAGTGCACACCCTGGAGATGTGACTGCCGTGAGATATATATCCAGGACATATATAATACATGCGGTACATGAGATTTTCAAGTAACCCTGAAAGCACACAGCATATTCTGTGTTGTTATGGTTTGTTTTTCTGTATTTCTTATGGGCTCACAAGGATAGAGATGCCTAGAGGGAGGATCCTGGAGAACGCAAAGTTGTCAAAGTCCGAATTGGGGATCTGACTTGCACAAAGAGGATGTTTTTCAGAGTCTGACCTAGGGGACTGAACTGGTCACCATGCACGCTGCTGCAGCTCAAATACAAAATGTCTGCGATTCCATTCTATTCTTCTGTTACTTGAGCTTTCCAGATAAATGCTGGCCTATGTTCAGACAAATACTTAAGAAATTAAAAATGTTAAAGCTACATTGTGTAAGAATTTCTCCCATCTAGCGGTGAAATTGTATATGACTACCAACTGAATATTACTTTCTAGCCCTTCCCATTCCGAGCGTGTTTTAACTCCTACGGTGGCCGAACCCGAAATTAGCTCTTAGTATCTCCATCGTTTACACGCAGCTGTTCTAGCCACTCCAATATAAACTTTGGTCTTGTTGCTTTGCCTGTCGCGTTGTCGTTTTAATTCTCTTTTTCACTTCCCTGTATTCTGAATGATTCTGAATGTCAGATTCTACGCTTACGAGAATGCTTTGATTAGTTGGTGGAAGTAATTCCACATGAATGAGCGCATATTTGTGAAAGAACAAAGTTTTTTTTATAAGAATCAACTAAAACAAATTACACAATGTAGGTACATGAGTTAATAATATATGAAGGCAATTAGGACAGTAATCCAATGAATACTTTATATCGCCACATGGATGTTTCGGGCAAGACACCTTTCTTCAGGCAATCTCAAACAATACAGCTACACGGGGGGTTATTTAAAAGTATCCACCCCCAGCACATCAAATACATCCCAACAGAGGGAGCAGTTAAGTTAATGACATTAATAAGTGAGATGTTTGTTAGGTCATGTGACATGATATCTGCCGGTAAAGTAGGAAAACAAGGAACAAACGCTGAAGGTCATTTATTACTAGAATACTAAGTCTAGCATCAAGTAGTCCGGATCAACGGAAGTACATTTCCAGGATAATTGCCTGCCTGACATCGGTGTCCCTCACCTTCCGCTCTCTCTGTGTGTTGCCGTTCTCAAACTCTGTTCGCTTAGGGAAGCACCAACAAACTTTGGGCTAAGAGTCAGTCATGCAAGAAATGAGCGTTTATTTATCCTATCCTAGAACGTGTGTGTGCTGTAGTCAGACTTTACTCTACAGCGCTGTGGAGATGGGTCTGGCAATGCGAGACTAAGTATAAAGCAATAAGATTTGAATGGCAAATGCCTTGATAAAAAAGGCTCTACACTGTGTACGGTGTCCGATGACCTCCCTTTCTTTCAGCGTGATATTGGAGTGCTCAAACAGCAGAGAAAACCAGTATCTGAAAACCCTGTTTAAACAGCATGTACGCCAGGAGAATACCTGGAAGGCAATTCTGTGAAACCACTACCTGTCAGGTTTGATTCAACACAAGCATAAATGTTAAGAGTTCATCTTTCTTTCTTTCTTTTTTTTTGAGTCCATTCAACAATACATTATTAATGTTGAGAACTATTTCGTTTTTTTGTTCTCATTGGTCACTTGGGCACATACCTTAATAAAGTTTAGCTTACACATAAGAGTTCTTGTTCTGTCCACTCGTGAACATGTGGAACGGTCAAGAAAAGCATGTGTGCTCTTCCTCGTTGTTGATGAAGAGAGTTAGCCGGTGGTTTTCAGGAACAATCCCAGCCTGCGGGTTTGAACGCCTGGAGCAAGGCAAGGCAGCTTTTTTTGTACAGCACATTTCAGCAACGGGGCAATTCAAAGTGCTTTACATAAAACATTAAAGAGCAGTTAAAAATGATTAAAAGATTAAAAACAGATCAAATACAAGAATAACATTCACAGTGCAGTATAAGAAATGAACAATTATTTAAAGAAAGGCAACATCAAAAAGGAAGGTCTTTAGCTTTGATTTAAAAGAACTGAGAGTTGCGGTGGACCTGCAGTTTTCTGGGACTTTGTTCCAGATATGTGGAGCATAAAAACTGAACGCTGCTTCCCCCTGTTTAGTTCTGACTCTGGGGACAACAAGCAGACCTGTCCCAGACCACCTGAGAGGTCTGGGTGGGTCATAGTGTAGTAGCAGATCAGAAATGTATTTTTAGCCCTAAACCGTTTAGTGATTTATAAACCAGCAAAAGTATTTTGAAATCAATTCTTTGAGGCACTGGAAGCCAGTGTAGAGACTTCAGAACTGGAGTGGTGTGATCCACTTTCTTCGTCTTTGGTGCACACAATATAGAACCTGTGCTTTTAAAATTAGTTGTATTTGCCTCGACGGTCAGACACTATCCTTCATAAGTTTAGCCCCCTATATAATATGGTCAAAAATAATAATAATGTCTTGTGTTGGTTCGTAAGACATTTAGATGGGACAAATCATAGGAGCCTTGATTATCTGAACGTTGTAGTTTTAGTGTCAGGAACACGAAAAGGGCGTAACGAAAGTACTTCATGAAAAAATGAAAGGGCATGGGCTGCAACATTTTTCAAAACATCCATCACCCCGTAGCACCAGAGGATATTATTACATTGGAGTCACAGAGCTAAACATCCTTTATCTTCAAATAATACAATATAGACAAATATAACTGATAACAACACGTCATAGAAATTGAGCATGAACAGATGTCATTCGTGGCTATTTTTATTCGGATTGCAGAAACCTGTTTCACGGGTTAAAAATCTTTCTGGTGTGTAATATTTTTTTATACAGATGGTTGGAAGGGTATTTGAGGATTCTGTTTTTTCAAAGATCACCAGGTAGGCTATTTATTATTTATTTTTTCCGGGGGGGAAAAAAAAGGATGCTTATCTCTGTGACTCGAATGTAAATGTAATACATGAGAGGCACACACTGGGAGTACTGTAGATGTGGAGTTTTTGTGGTGTCTGTCTTTTCTTTTTTTCTACAGAGGCTTCCGTGGTTTGTGCTATAAGCAATCCATGCGACCGAGCTATCTCTTTGTCGAAAGCGTGAAGATGAAAATGATATCAATCTTGTCATTGGAGTATTTGTATCAAACGCTTGAGAAGGAGGAATACGTGTTCCTCCTGGGTCAAACTGATGTGAATCTTAACTTTCATTGTGATTGCTGTGATTGTAAAGATCATCGGTGCCTGAATCAGGCCGTCTGGCATCTGGGAGAGGAGAGGAGACGGGACTGTTGCCAGGCCCAGCAGAGTGGGCTGATATTCTTTTTGTCATCGCAGTCGGTTTTCATCTTTATGCACACTGGTTCCAATGGAGATCTTTGGGACCCAAAGTGACACTTGTTTTCTATTGTACGAGTTGATTAAATGCATCCTCCTGGTATCTCATGTCTGTTCAGTCCTCATTAAGCAGCTTGAATGAAAAACCATCAGTACTCAGGCTCCTGAGAACCAGAGCTGTGAAACACCAGCAGAAACTGCATTCATACAGAATCCAAATATAAGTTCATTGGGTGGGAAAGGATCCACCAGAAATGATCTAAAGAAGCAAAACGCAGCGGTATCTGGCGAGGGGGAGCGTGCAAGCATTTCTCATGAAGTACTTCCTTCTCCGAGTCCCACGGGAACTGCATTACTTGAAAATCATCTTAGAGCTCTGACTTCCATTTATCAAGGCGATCCGCAATTGGTCCACAGGGTGAGCAGCAGTCAACCATAAATCTAGAAATGTCAGATAAGGCAGCATATACAGCACTTCTCTTACCAATTATGTCTTAGCAAGCTTTGATACATGTAGCAGTTATCGTCCAAGCAAACAAGGGAATCATGAGGCAGCCCCGATACCCAAGTGATCTCAGCCAGTTTCAGCAGGGCCTAAAACTCACTGATCTGCTTGGTAGGAATCTCTCCATCCCAGGCCGAATGGAGCTTAGTCATGACTGGTGTGGCTTCCTTTTTGTATGCTTAGCCGTCTGTAAGGATCCCCTTGCATTGATAATCCCAAATCCTGGTGTCGATTTTAGGCCTACATATCAACAATCGGGCTGAAATAAGAGGATCACGACATGGTGCCGCTCCTCAGCCACAGCAGGAAACTCAGAGAATGGAGTGTAACAGCTTTTGTTTCCCCCCACTGAGACTTTTGCAACTTCAAGCAATCCATAATCATCCTGTGCTCATGCCACTGTTTGTATGCATCCATGAAAGGAAGGAGGAGCAGCAGGGAAGGATGTCAACACATATGCATGCTGATATAGAGCCAGATTTGAAATTAAGACATGACTGCAGGCAGTGCCTGAATTGGACCAAAAAAAGGTGCCAGTACCCCAATTCAGCAGTTGCAAGACATGATCATCGCATCATCATGTGTATTGGATATATTCATATGCATATATAAATAAATTACATTCTAAAACGTCCTCAAATAAAAATGCTCTATGTTAAAATAACCAAACTAACAGATTGAATATCCTGCCTCATCTCTTTTACTTCCACCTTGGTAAATAATTGCAATCCTAAATCATGATAGTACGGACAATACAAAACAAAAATTGTCTTCCTCACCAGTGCCCGACCAATGTCCTGTTTCAATAGGCCCATGGAGAGGACTATACCAGACCTGAACTGAACACACACAGATCCTTTCACATATTTCTCAATACCAAACTAATTTTTCATCAAACTATAGGTTCTAAGTTTTGGCTTATTCCAATTCTCATCAGCTCACTTCTCTTTTAACTGCTGAAAAACAGTGTCTTTAAACACCTCATTATGAACCTTTTCTCTCGTCAAGTACAATTCTTCAAATCCTGTCCTCTGGGGCGGTTCTAGCTCACCCGAGTAAGAGCATTCGCCCCATGTTGGCTGAGTCCTGCGGTGGCGCGGGTTCGAATCCGACCTGCTGCCCTTTGTTGCGTCATGTCTATCCACTGTCACTTGTAATAAAGGGAAAAAGCCCCCACAAAAAATCCTGTCCTCTGAAATAGCATGTTGATAAATGGTATATTAATATAATCCTATTAATAACAGTGTTAATAACTCAATAAATGTAAATGTAGGCCTACTTATGTGAAGAAAAATCACAAGTTCCTGTACTACTCCGTACAGGTGAGTAGGCCTACTGGCCCATTTCAGGCACTGCCTGCAGGGTATGTTGCTGTTTCTGATCACCTCCAGGATGCCTCAAAGAGATGCACAGGAGCGGCTGGAGGGCCATTCCATTTGCTTGTAAAGAGCGCCACCTGGTGGCTACAGGTGGTGCCTGCAGAAAGAGAGACTTAGAATCTGATATTCGTTAATAATTAGGGTGGAGCCACAGACAGCTGGGTGGACCTCCGTATACGCCCGCGCGTGTGTATGTATGTATGTATGTGTGTGTTTGTGTGTGTTCTTCCCACCAAACCATCTGTCAAGTTTCCGACTGATGAAAGCGTGGCACGGGGCCATTGTCCGCAGTTGAGTCGCGCAAACTTGTGATTGGCGTCTTTCTAAGGAAGGTAAGAATTTTAAAGTTAATCAGTTCGACTCTTTATTTGGAGCTAAAGTTGTTGCTGAACAACGGTCACATTTGTTAGGCTGCAGTTGTTTGTAGTAAAAGGGGAGGAAAGCTCCACAGTCTGTGAGGGGAAAGCAACTGCGTGCTAGCATAGCTTCCCGGCCGTGTGTGTGTGTATCCTGCAGATGGTAACGTCCATAGACCGTATGGTAACGTCAGGCTACTCCAAAAGGAAGCGGTGCACATGGGTCTGAGAGCGGGGAGGAAGGGAGGAAGGACCGGCTGATGCAATATAACCTGAGAGCATTAAAGGGCACTAGTGTACTTTTCTCTTCATACGGACTTCATATTGGATTCTGAAGCAAATATCTTAACTATTATAAAAGCGGGTCTGAAGTAGGTGTGTGTGTGTGTGTGTGGGTGGGGGTGGGGGTGTGGGTGGGTGGGGGTACAAAAGACCGAGCAGAAACATTGCCTTTTATAGCGAGTGGCGTCTCCACCATTGAGTGCTGCTGTGTGGGCCGCCGAACTCCCATGAACCCACACTGTAAATACATGACACGTCTTGTCCATTTTTCATCCGTGCTATCAAGTTTTCTATGGCTTAACAAAGTTGAGCGATGACAAAAATCATGAAAATGTTAATGTGGGTAGAAAATGAAGACTTTGATGATTAAAAACACACGTTTGAAAAATGCATTTTGTTACTACAGT
>NC_041333.1:6340700-6373200 GCF_004354835.1 Perca flavescens
TGTGTTAGAGAGTCCAGAAGGAGGATATGCTGGAGTACATGAGTGGTATACACTCACCCGGACCTTTTTTAAATGTTGGTGTAATATTGGTCACACTTGCACCGTGTGTGCTTTTTCCCACAGAGAGGTTAGGTCACACCTCTCTGCCTCAATACCACCGGGGACCTGGTGCAGCCACAGTTCACCCGCTGCATCAGGTTGATGAGATGGAAGTTCAGTTCTGTGTTATATACAGTGTTTTTTGTTTTCTCTTTTTCCTGACACGTTACAGGCATTGTTTTGTTAATGATTAGATTTGTTTTGACATCCAAGTGTAAACAGGTAGGGAGCAGTATCGTAAGATTACGAAGTCCATGGCTGAGCTGAATTTCATAACTTATAATATAAGAGGAATTAATAATCCAATCAAAAGGAAAAAGATTTTAGGACAATTAAATAGGTTTCACTGCTCTGTTGCTTTAATTCAGGAAACACACCTGTCTGAGAGAGTGGGTGGATCAGGTTTATTAGCCTCGTGAGACCGTCCTGATCTCGTGAGCTCCAGTTTTCCACTCGCAGATCAGTCTGGCATCTTGAGATAGAGAAAATTTGGAGCCGTTAGCCAAACGACCGGGCCAATCAGCGTTGGTTTTGATGTGGGTTAGGTCGTGATAGACAGATGGTTTATCCAATCAGCTAACCAGTATTTTCAGACAGCGGTAGCCCTAATTCTGTTAGCTGCTCGCTAATGCTTTTTTTCTCTTGGATCCTTCTTTTGGAATATGGTCCGGGAACCTGAAATGGTGCCTTTTATTCCTAAATTCTCGTTACACAAACGGCAAATATCCTTTACCGACATGTTGCTTGCATGCTGAGCTAACGAGCTATGCTTTGCCTGCAGCAGCAGGGGCGGGCTTGTGGTTGTATTTTCATATGTCACCAACATAGGTGATAGACAGATGGTTCATCCAATCAGCTAACCAGTATTTCCACCCCTTCCCAAAAGTTCTCCAACGGAAAGTTCCCAGATGGGTATGCCGAGCAAATGCGAAGCAATCCATCTGGCGGAGTCAGGTTACAGGTTTATAGTGCATCAATCAAAATCTTTCAAGACGATGAAGTTATGAAGATGTTATGGTGATAGGCACAATTGGGGGAATAAAGATAACCATACTTAATGTGTATGCCCCAAATGAAGATTGCCCACACTTTATCAAAAAAGTTGCAACTCTACTAGCAGATAAAAGTAGTAGTATTATACTAGTGGGGGGCGATCTTAACTGCACTCTGGATTCAAAATTGGACAGGTTACCTGCAATAAGAAAATCTCAATCTAAAATGTCTAAGCGGCTATCAGACATGATGAAGGAACTAGGCCTCGTAGACGTTTGGTGACAGCTCCACCCAAAGGAGAGAGATTTCACTTTTATGTCTCAAGTACATGGGAGTTATTCGAGGATAGACCTCTTTTGCATATCAAAAACTGAACTATATAGAATTAAAGAAAGTACAATTGAGCCAGTCACTATCTCAGACCACGGCCCTGTGACCATGAAAATTAATTTAGGGGTAGACAACCACTTTAGACTTAATGTCTCACTACTAACAGATACAAACATCAGGCAATAAATACAAGGAGCTCTACCTGAGTATTTCACTTTATACCATGGTCTGGGTGAATACTCGATTCTGATTGGCTGCAGGGTGTCCATTAAAAAGTGATGTAGGACACTTAATGAAGGAGTTCCGGTGAAACTGACTGTTTACCGTTCGAAATAAATAAATAAATGCGCTGGCTACATCAGCTGTGAGTAACCATAGCAACAGGCAGTCAAAGTATCTGTTTACAATTTATTGTAACAAACTTACATCTTAGCGTATACTACTAGCTAGCTACAACAATGAGCGACTTCATTATTTCTTTTAACCTTTTTGGAGAATTTGACAACTTTGATGACTGGGATGCTGCTGAAGAAAGAGAAATTGTAAATAAAACAGAAACGGCACAAGGAGATAACACCGGGAGAATTGAATCAAATAGAAGACGAAAAAGATGAGATCAATACAAAAACAAAATGCAAAATGGGCAGTAACTACACTCAAAGACTTTATTGTTCAAAAAGAAATGGACTCCAGCTTTGAGAAGTACACCGCTGATGTCCTTACTAACAGGTTATGTACCGCAGTCATTTAAAATTGCTGTGATAAAACCTCTTCTGAAAAAACCCACCCTAGATCCTGAGGTCTTAGCAAACTATAGACCTATATCTAACCTTCCCTTTCTATCCAAGATCTTTGAGAAGGTGGTTGCTAATCAGTTATGTGATTTTCTACATAGCAACAGTCTATTTGATGATTTTCAATCAGGATTTAGAAAGAATCATAGCACGGAGACGGCACTGGTGAAAATTACTAACGACCTTCTAACTGCTGCAGACAAAGGATTTGTCTCCATTCTTGTTCTACTAGATCTTAGTGCTGCATTTGACACTATTGACCATACCATCCTGTTACAGAGACTGGAACACTTAGTTGGCATTAAAGGAATCGCACTAAGCTGGTTTAAGTCCTATTTCTCTGAACGATCCCAATTTGTTAATGTTAATGATAAACCCTCCAAGCACGCTAAAGTTAGCCATGGCGTTCCTCAGGGCTCAGTGCTTGGACCAATTCTATTTTCCTTATATATGCTTCCTCTGGGTAATATTATTAGGAAACACTCAATTAACTATCACTGTTACGCAGACGATACCCAATTATATCTGTCAATTAAGCCAGATGAAAGTGGTCAGTTAGCAAGACTTCAAACGTGTATTGAGGATATAAAATCCTGGATGACCCACAATTTCCTGATGTTAAACTCAGACAAAACTGAAGTTATTGTGATAGGACCAACGCACCGCCGAACTTCGTTTTCGAAAGATATAGTTACTCTGGATGGGATTACCCTGGCCTCCAGCACTGCTGTCAGAAATCTAGGAGTTATTTTTGATCAGGATATATCCTTCAACGCCCACTTAAAACAAACCTCAAGAATAGCCTTTTTCCATCTTCGTAACATTGCCAAAATTAGGAATATCCTGTCTCAAAACGATGCTGAAAAACTAGTCCATGCATTCGTTACTTCTAGACTAGATTACTGCAATTCCTTATTATCAGGTTGCCCAAATAAGTCCATTAAGACTCTCCAACTGATCCAGAATGCTGCAGCACGTGTTCTGACGAGAACTAAGAGAAGAGATCATATTTCTCCTGTATTAGCTTCTCTGCATTGGCTTCCAGTGAAATATAGGATCGAATTTAAAATCCTCCTCCTGACTTACAAAGCTCTAAATGGTCAAGCACCATCATACTTAGAAGAGCTCATAGTACCTTATTGTCCCACTAGAGCACTGCGCTCCCGGAATGCAGGGCTACTTATGGTTCCTAGAGTCTCTGGAAGTAGACTGGGGGCCAGGGCCTTCAACTATCAGGCTCCAGTATTGTGGAACCAGCTCCCAGTCTGGGTTCGAGGAGCAGACACCGTCACCACATTTAAGAGTAAACTGAAAACTCTTCTCTTTGATAAAGCTTATAGTTAAGGAGTGAGGAGTTGCAGCGTCCGCCTAACCCGGCCCACCTGCTTCTCCTCGTAGTCATCAGTTTTATATACTGTATAATTAATAATCTAGCGAGAGTAGAGGGAGGTTGGGGAGAGTTCTAGCCCGACCAGGCACCTGGCTCTGGGGAGTTTACTCCCCGGAGTCCTTATGTTTCGATTCTCTGCATTTCCCGGCCGCATCCTGCTGCGTACTGCTGCACCCGCCGCACCCACCCGTGCTCTGCAGCGCCACGTTACATCCCGCAACGCCCTGCTGTTATGTTCCTATGCACAGAGTAGTCAGGATCCGGTATAGGAGACTGCACTACTCAGTATGACACGATGTGCCCTGCTATGACATGAACTTCCACGATAACCTTCAAAGTCACTGTGACTTCTAATGTGACTGTTATCACCACTGTTCATCACGCCCCCAACCGGCCCGTCAGACACCGCCTACCAAGAGTCTGGGTCTGCCGAGGTTTCTTCCTAAAAGGGAGTTTTTTCTTGCCACTGTCGCAATAGCCACTGCTAATGCTTGCTCTTGAGGGAATTACTGTAATTGTTGGGGTTTTGGAATTTATAGAGTGTGGTCTAGACCTACTCTATCTGTAAAGTGTCTCGAGATAACTTTTGTTATGATTTGATACTATAAATAAAATTGAATTGAATTGAAATTGAATCGATGCTCTGAATGAGACCAAGGCAGGGGGAGAGTACAGCGTTTCAAGCCTAAGGAGTCTGAGAGCCGGTATCAACCATCATTTAACGGAATTCAATATTTTAACTGACACGAGATTCATGACGAGTAATGTGGTTTTTAAGGCAATAATTAAGCGTTACCGAAAAAGCGTCAAAGATACCAGCGTTCACCATCCTGGTATTTCTGAGTCTGATCTTGAAATCAGAAAGGTGGGTCTTTCGAAGGTATACACCAACCACAGCCTCCGAAGCACCGCTGTAGGTCGACTCTCCGATGCCGGCCTGGAGAGCCGTCAAATAATGTCGGTGACAGCCCATCGATGCGAGAGCAGTCTGCAGGCTTACTGGGCTCCGTCAGTCCGGGAGAGACGAGACTGGAGCAACGTTCTGTCTGCATCAAGTGCCCCTCACGGCCAGTCCCCAGCTATCGTGCATCCTTCTTCAAAGGTCCCTATGTCGGACTTGCCGACTATGTCAAATTGCACTATGAATGGAATCTTTATATTTAATTGTAAATAAAAAAAAAAGCTAGCATGTAGGCAAATGCCCCTCTGTTCGACCTGATTAATTTCCCCATATCTGTAAGCGCAAATCGCTGGAGCATAATTCATTTGTTGTTGTTGTTTGATTAAATGTTTTCTGTGTAATAAAAAAACAAATAACTATGCCTCTACCTGTGGGTTTTAATTCTAGGTTATAAAACATAAATGTATGACGCCCAGCCTAGCCTACATGAACAAAATAAGATAACCTACATAGCCTATAGCTACATTCACATTCAGCGTAGCCTACTATTTGAACAATGGTATGAGCAATAACTGTTTAGGTTAGACTTAATGTTGCTGGCATTGGCATCAGCTTTATGGAAAATCTATGCTATTTATGCTAAAAATGCTATTTAGCTAAGGCTTCGACCGTCAGTAGCCTAACATTGTTCCTGAAAATATTTGTTGTTTTGGGGACAATGACAGTGCTGGATAGCTAGCTTGTCTTGTTGTTAAATATACTGTAAAATTATTTTGAGAAGAATAGCGTTATCTCACATCCTTTTCACTGTTCAGGTCGCTACTTCAGGCTGCGCCGCTGCAGCCGACAGTAATGTTACACATCGCGGATCAAATTCTTCGTAAAAGTCGTTATATTGTTTTGGGGAGAATGACATGGCTGGATAGCTTGCTTGTCTTGTTCTTCAACATACTGTCAAATTATTTTTACTGATTGACAACTGTACACAATGTTATTGACTTTGGATCTTGCTAGCATAACTTTAGCTTTCTGGCTCGTAGCTAAACTGAAGGGTTCTATCAGCTGAGCGGACTATATAAATATCTCCGGTTGCTAAGGGAGGCAAGTCGTATCTAAGGTCCTTCCTAATTCCTGGTGGAGTGAACAACATTTGCATTGCATAAGAACCTGATGGATGGGAATGATTATTCCAGGTATTAGTCAAACCGTCAGGCGTAACCAGGGAAACAGAGTTATTGTTTGGATAAACTTTAGATTTCGATTGTAAAACTAATTAAAATATGAACTATTGTTTAAAAAATATGTTATTTGGCAAGTGACCATGGTATAAGCGGGTTAATGCCCTTCGAGGTGTCCATTGTCAGGTATTAATGGACTTCACAAAACACGAACTACATTAAGGAAAAATTGGAAATGAATGTTATCATTGAAGATTCTACATGGATGGACATATGGACAAGTTGTTATAAGGGAATTAGTAGCCAACTGTGGAAAGAATTTGACTGGAAGTTAAAGATCAGATTTTTTAATACTCCCTTTATCATCTCTTCATTTGTGAAAAACCCCAACGTGGCATTATGTTGGCGAAAATGTGGAAATATTGGAGACACCACACATATTTTTGGGGATTGTCCGGCAATACAAGGATTTTGGGATAATGTTAAAAAGGAAATTGATATTATTTTAGAGGTAGATATCACTCCAGAACCAATGTTGTTTTTGCTGGGAGCCATACCCAAAGACCTATATAATGCAGATCAGCGATATATATACTGAGGATTCTTTTATTGGTAGCAAAGAAAATGATGTAAAACCACCAACAATAGGTCAATGGGTCCAGAGACTGAAAAATGTTTACAGGATGGAGCGAATGACGGCAAGTCTGCAGCTGACTATGGACATTTTTGTGCAAAGATGGACTTGTGTTTCAAGGTACCTGGGGGTCTGATGGATGGGATGATATGATAGAATACTGTTGGGAAGGGATGCCTATCTAAATTCCTCTTTGAAAAATTTTGCTTAGCTACTATTTACAGATATCTACCTCTCTGCCTGTTGTTGTTGTTATTGTTGTTGTTACCATTATTAATATTATTACTATTCTATTTTTAATTTATCTTATTACTATTTTTTTTACGCACTTATTTCTATTTTGCTTCATATTTACTTATTTTTATTTTTTATTTATTTTTACTCTTATTGTAACCTATACTACCTGCCATTTGTTTATTACATTTTTGCTGTCAGGAAATGTTATGTAAAATGATTACAATGTTTAAATAAAAAGTAAAAAAAAAAGATTTAATAGGTGACCTCGCCGACCTTGCGAAGTACCGTGAAAGGGCCTTGCCACTTCGCCAGCAGACTGCTTTCCGACAATGGCAACAGCAGCAGCACCTTCTGTCCGGACACAAAGGAGCGACTGCGTGCTGTCCGGTCATACCACGTCTTTTGCCTCTTCTGAGCCCGGGCCAGGTGTTGGTGGGCCATGAAGCTCAGCTAGTCCAGTTTCTCCCGCATCTTCAGGACATAACTCGCGATGTTAGTTGGTTGGTGAGGAGGGTCCCCCCCCAACTCTCTCAGAGCATGTCAAGTGGGCCTCTTTAAGATTTCCTTGGGGACACCCATACGGGAGAAAAGTTGAAGTAAACTATTGGCCACCTGCCTCGCCTTAGTGTTTCTGAGGGGGAATGCCTCTGGGTAACGTGTTGCGTAATCACAAATCACCAAGATGTATTGGTGACCTGCCCTACTCCTCTCTAACAGTACAGATCCACTTTTGCGACACGACTGTCGCGTGGTATCGCGACGTCATACAGCCATGGTTGATGCTCCACGCTCCTGACCAGCAGCTGATTGGACGAATGTGTGACGTGGGTGTGGCTACTCGAGAATTTCAACAGAGTGTTATGGTGGCTCATTGAGAATACGATCTTGTATTTTACAAAAATAGTTCACCGAAATGTGTTTCTGAAAACATTTTAAGAAAAAGAAAGAAATACGCCATGCAGTTGCTGAATCTGTCTTAATTTCAGATCGACAAAGGTTAGTTTGAAAGATTTTCGTCTACTTCTACTGGATAGTCGCGTTCAACGGAATCATTTCATAAAGCTGGGCATCTACCAGCTTTTTGACGCACTACATTTTCTCAAATGTAGCGCCGCCCTCCCAGACTGCTTTGCGTGCGCGTTGAAGTCGCTTGACGTCACCCATAGGAATAGAGTGGGGCGCGACGCGACAGAAGCATCGCACGGACCTGCACCATAAGGGACCAACTACATCCATGGCAATGCGACTGAAAGGTGTGTCAATAATGGGAAGACTGATGAGGGGAGCTTTTAAGCCTCTCTTGGAGCTAGCAGACAACTGGCACTCTGGACAGGACCTACAGTATTCTGCTGTCATTGCTGAAACCTGGCCAATAGAATCTTTGCAGGATTCTTTTCTCTGTCTTCTCCCTGCCCAGATGTCCTGACCACGGAACACTGTGACCCAAGTGCAACACTTTGGCCCTCAGAGCCTTAGGAACAACCAACTGCTCTGTGTCTGCACTCGCTTCATACAGTTTCTCATTATCGACAACGAAACGTGTCACCTTCCCTCATGGCTTCCCTAGCCTCATCAGGGGTCTTTCCTGCATCGCTGTACCTGCCACTTTTGCTCTGCGCCTCTCGCTTTGGACTTTTTAGGTTTGCCACCAGGACAACTCTCAAATAGTAACTGACCAAACATCAGTGTCTGGTCCGTCTCTGGCCTGGGCTCTAGTTATAACACAAGCACCAACTGTGTCAACACTTTGTATTAGCTCTGTAAGAACTGGTACATCCTGGCCTAGAATCACTGGGTAAGGGCATTTATCCTAAATCCCTACAGTTAACAAGTACTTCTGGCCATTAATCTCAATGAGAACCTCGCCAGTCTGGTGCACAGACTTATCACCATGGATGCAGCGGACCCTCACTTTGCCCACAGGCTGGAAATCAGACTTCAAACAGAACTTAAAAATGAATGATAGACTACTTCCTGTATCAACCAAATCCTGAACTGTCTTTTCATTTATCTTCACAGGGACAGTAACATCGGAAGAAGTACCAGATAAGTGCTTGCTATGACCAGGTACGTAACCAGGGTTCTAAATTAACACCCGCCAAATTAAAAAATTAATTTTGGCGGGTGTTAATAAAAACTTACTAGCCAGTTTGGCCGGTGATGCATGAGGCATTACATGCATAAGGCTCTGTTCTCGGTCATTTATCCCCCTGGCAGTACTTCCTACATTTCCCAAGAACACTGCGCCGTAATGCTACGTGATGACGTTTCATACGCCCATTGGCTGCGCGCAGTTTGCAGTGAAACCAGCGGGAGAAACCATGGAAACGAACGGAGTCAGGAGCAGGGAGTAGACTGAAAGAAGAGGGAGTTAGCTAGCTAGCTAGCTAGCTAGTAAAGTAAAGTATAAAGTTAAGATTAGCTAAACTAAATGCGGTGGTGGTTGGGACAGACTTCTGGGGGCGAGAAGAGGAACGAGGCAGGGGATGAGGATATCAACAGAGAAACGAAGAAAAGAAAATGTAATGCCAAATGGCTGACGGGTCATGAATGGCTTGTGTTTGATCACGATAATGTCATGTTTTGTCAGGATTGCCGCATGTACGCGAAAGAAAAAAACTAAATGAACAATTTTGCGGTAGGAACTACGAATTTTAAAGTCGAGGCAGTAAAGGACCATGAGAGTGCCCAAAGTCATCAGGAGAGCCTAAGGATTACAATTTGAGACAGGAATTATATATATATATATATATATATATATATATATATATATATATATATAAATGTTAAATCTAAATGTTATATCTAAATGTTAAATTTATATCTAAATATTATATCTAAATCTAAATGTTAAATATATATCTAAATGTTAAATGTTAAATCTAAATGTTATATCTAAATCTAAATGTAAAATGTATATCTAAATGTTATATCTAAATCTAAATGTTAAATATATATATAAATGTTAAATCTAAATGTTATATCTAAATCTAAATGTTAAATTTATATTTAAATGTTAAATGTTAAATCTAAATATTATATCTAAATCTTAATCTTAAATATATATCTAAATCTTATATCTAAATCTAAACCTTAAATATATATATATCTAAATGTTAAATGTTAAATATAAATGTTATATCTAAATGTGTCGCTAAGTGTAAAGCTAAATATTTAGAAAATATTCAAATCCCCAAGGAAACCACGCCCACTGCAGTGGCTTCAAACGCGCTGCACCGCCGCCCCCCCCGCTCCCACCCCACGACGCTGTGGTAGTGATGGGACAACCGACTCTTTTACGAGAGTCGGTTCAACCGGACGGTTGTTGGTTGGCCTACCGAGTTAATAGATTCGGTCACCGGTTCGCGTTTAACTTTACATATCTATCAAGATAACATTACATGTATTTGTATGTGATATAGGCCTAATACTTTCCCCTTGGTAGTATAGCATATGAATTTCCATGAACACAATTCTAAAATGCACGAGACATAAAGGCTTCTGCTATTGGTTGATAACTCAAACTTGCCGAGAACCTAGACACCCGTTTGATTACATGACTCATGCATTAGGCACGGTTACGGTCTTGTTCAGTAGTCTGGTGCACAGTCTACTGGTGACAGCCTACCTATCACGTAACAAACATTTAACTTAACATAACTACTAAGATAACATGACGTGCATTTGTATGTGATATCCATCAATAATGTAATCTATTAATTTGTATGTACACAATCATCTAAGATGCACGAGAAATAAAGGTATCTGGGATCGGTTGATAAGTCAAACTTGCCGAGAACCTAGACACTCGTTTGAATATAGACTCATGCAGTAGCCTACCCTCGGTTACGGTCCTTACGGTCTCGTTCAGTAGCCTGGTGCGCGGTCTCCTTGTGACAGCCTAGCTACCACGTAGCAACATTCACTTCTCTAACATTTAACTTAACTACCAAAATAACATTTGTGTATTTGTATGTGATGTACTGTACTTCCCCATCGATAATGTGTGAATTGCCGTGAACACAATCCTCTAAGATGCACCAGAAACAAGGCTTGGTTAATAACTCAAACTTGCCGAGAACCGAGACACCGCTTGATTACATTAGAGTCGAGCGGCCGGCCGGTTGCACGGTTACATTACAGTCGAAAAAATCCAGAAATCACAATGTATGATTTTTTAACTATTTATTTGTATGATACAGCTTCAAATAAGTATTTGAACACCTGAGAAAATCAATGTTAATATTTGGTACAGTAGCCTTTGTTTGCAAGTACAGAGGTCAAACGTTTCCTGTAGTTTTTCACCAGGTTTGCACACACTGCAGGAGGGATTTTGGCCCACTCCTCCACACAGATCTTCTCTAGATCAGTCAGGTTTCTGGGCTGTCGCTGAGAAACACGGAGTTTGAGCTCCCTCCAAAGATTCTCTATTGGGTTTAGGTCTGGAGACTGGCTAGGCCACGCCAGAACCTTGATATGCTTCTTACAGAGCCACTCCTTGGTTATCCTGGCTGTGTGCTTCGGGTCATTGTCATGTTGGAAGACCCAGCCTCGACCCTTCTTCAATGCTCTAACTGAGGGAAGGAGGTTGTTCCCCAAAATCTCATCAATACATGGCCCCGGTCATCCTCTCCTTAATACAGTGCAGTCGCCCGGCCCATGTGCAGAAAAACACCCCCAAAGCATGATGCTACCACCCCCATGCTTCACAGTAGGGATGGTGTTCTTGGGATGGTACTCATCATTCTTCTTCCTCCAAACACGGTAAGTGGAATTATGACCAAAAAGTTCTATTTTGGTCTCATCTGACCACATGACTTTCTCCCATGACTCCTCTGGATCATCCAAATGGTCATTGGCAAACTTAAGACGGGCCTTGACATGTGCTGGTTTAAGCAGGGGACCCTTCGGTGCCATGTATGATTTCAAACCATGACGTCTTAGTGTATTACCAACAGTAAGCTTGGAAACGTGGTCCCAGCTCTTTTCAGGTCATTGACCAGCTCCTCCCGTGTAGTTCTGGGCTGATTTCTCACCTTTCTTAGGATCATTGAGACCCCACGAGGTGAGATCTTGCATGGAACCCCAGTCCGAGGGAGATTAACAGTCATGTTTAGCTTCTTCCATTTTCTAATGATTGCTCCAACAGTGGACCTATTTCACCAAGCTGCTTGGCAATTTCCCCGTAGCCCTTTCCAGCCTTGTGGAGGTGTACAATTTTGTCTCTAGTGTCTTTGGACAGCTCTTTGGTCTTGGCCATGTTAGTAGTTGGATTCTTACTGATTGTATGGGGTGGACAGGTGTATTTATGCAGCTAACAACCTCAAACAGGTGAATCTAATTTAGGATACTAAATGGAGTGGAGGTGGACATTTTAAAGGCAAACTAACAGGTCTTTGAGGGTCAGAATTCTAGCTGATAGACAGGTGTTCAAATACTTATTTGCAGCTGTATCATACAAATAAATAGTTAAAAAATCATACATTGTGATTTCTGGATTTTTTTTTTCACAGTGGACATGCACCTACGATGACAATTTCAGACCCCTCCATGATTTCTAAGAGGGAGAACTTGCAAAATAGCAGGGTGTTCAAATACTTATTTTCCTCACTGTATATAATGCCAACGGCACGAATGAAGTAAAAGAAAAAAACAGGAGTGAGTCGGTTCATTGACGTATGGCCCTCGATTCTCCCGGCTCAGTGACACGAGTCGGGTTAATTAACCGGCTCTTCGGTCAGTTCGTCAACACTACGCTGTGGTGAAAGCAAATGACTTAGGTGAAAGGCAGGCATGGCCGGTTCTCTAGGTCTAGGAGACATTGAACGGGCTGTCATTGCGGGTGTGCGGGCTGCACTCCATGGTGTACCTCCCCCGGTCCAGTCCACAACATCAACGGTAAGTTAAGTTGTTTTAATTGTAGTTCTTTATGCATACTTAGCCACTGTTAGCTAACCCAGCCACTTAGCTGTGTGACGGATGCTAGCTAAAGTTTTTTTATCCAGTTTCTGTAGTTAATGTGACTGAGAAAGTTAACTTAGTTAAGTTACCCATAACCTAGTTGACTTAGTGGTTACCAGTGACAAAACTGACCACTTACTCTATGAATCCTGTGCTGTTTCAACACCAGCGGTGCTCAGTGCCACAAGCACTTCCAACTTCACGTCACTGAGATCAGTAAGTTGTGATATAGCTGGAGAATGTTTATGTTACCCTGAGAAAAATAGATAAAACTATTGATATAAAATAACTGTTTCTGGTTAATTTTTGAAGTTCAACATTGGTAATTTGAGTTGTGCAAGCTGACGGCTAACTGGTTAACATTAACAAGTGGAGTTAACGGATTTATAAAGAGATGGAGTGAGCATGCAGCGGTGTGGCGGGTCATCCAATACTGTATTGTGAGGTTGTATCATGGAGTCTATTGAATACATCATGAGCTCTGTAGTGAAACCAAGTGATTTGACAAAAAAATCAACATAGGACGAGTTGGAAATGAGAACTGGGTTTATTGATTGAGTGAAAATCTGGATGGGGGTTTAAATTGAAGCAAGTCTAGAATTACTTCATTAAAGAAGCACTAATAGTGGTTAGAGTTTAAGTTCAACACTGGTCATAGTAGGCTTGAATGACATTAAATGACATTAATGGCTCCACAACACTAAATGTCAGCATGGAGGCCTGTATGCAGTTCTTTACAACTTTACTGTTAAACTTGGTCACTATCAGCTCTATTAAGATTCTTGGTCTGTTTGTCTTCTATAGGCTCCTCTGCCATCCATCCCTCAACGTAATGGGGCTCAATCGGGATACTTGAGACAAAGGCATGTCAAAACATACACAAAGGAAGTTATATGTTTACCTTTTTCACCGGGGGCGTCGGTCTTCGTTATACCCAGAGGAGAAACTCGGACCAGGTTAGCTACGGCTGGCCTTGTTGGAAAAATGTAATTTTCCACAGAATGGTCTGAAGACCAAGTGAGAGCTGAAATAACCGCTATCTTCAGTGGAGCATTTGGGTTATCAGAGCACCAGTCGCTTCCATTTCAGTTTTTGAGCATCATCAAGGGGTGTAAAAAACTGATGATACCAAAGGTCACCTCCAATTTCCCCTGGGGTGGTACAGAAGTTGCCTCCGTGTGTTCCAGCACTTGTTTGTATATCATGGCAGAAATGGAAGTTCCTGCACAGGTGAGCATGTTATTGAATACATTTGTGTGGTAACTCTGAGAACAAAAGGCTCAGTCTAAATGGGTTGCTGCCCATTTATTGAACTCAGAAAAAAATCATAATCATATGCAACCAAGGATGCCCATCTTTGCTTTTAGCCCACACTAGTCCACAGATGTTTGGCCTCTACATTTCCACAGATCTTGGACCTTGATCTGTTACTGCACATTGGACAGAACACACCCATAACCTGGTGATCCAGTGATGAGCACACATGTACTCAATAACTGAATGATCCCCTACAACACATCTATCATCTACCTCTATCTCCATCTACTAGCTATATGTTGTATACTCCCCACACTTAGAAAATATGTAATTTTTCAATCTGATAAAATGATCTCTGTGTCACACTGTAAAAATTTCCCCTTGTAACTTACTGTACAAGTTGCCTGTTTTTACATAGGAGTTCACACCTTTTCTTTTGTGCAGAGCTGGTATGTGGAGCTGTCTGATGACAGTGATTTTGAAAACCCGGTTGTACAACGAAGAAGAGGTGAGTTAAAAAAAATAAAAATTAACACCCCTCATTTGTGTGGAAAATCACAGTAAATAACAGCCTCTTGAGGTTAATTGCTGATCTGTCTTGATTTTTGTGATAAATTGGTGACTTATTGCATTATTGAACTTATTGAAACAAGTATTTAGGTTATTATTAAAAGTTACTGAGTTGATTGTCTTCATGTAGTGAGTCAGAGAGATGCCCCGTCCAGACAGAGCCCAGAGGGAACACTGTGAGAGGCAAGAGAGGGTGGAAGCCAGTGCTCCATCTGATGATGGGATGGAACTACAGGGACAGCGAGGGCCAAATGAAGCTATGAATCACTTTGCAGATTTCATGTACAGTTATATGTATTAACTTAAGGTTTTATCATGTAATATTTGTTACATTTTATGTTGGTTCATTTTGTTAGGGAACAAAACCTCTTATGTTAGGGAACAAAACCTCTTTTATCCTATTGTGTCTAATTAACAGTCCTATTGATGTTGAAGAAGATGAAGCCATTGAGGAGGCCATCAGATGCAGTCTTTTAGAAGAGTCTGTGCAGTCCTTACAGGATTCAAGGTATACTTGCTTAGCTCATTTTTAACTTTCAGTGTTGCACCAGTCAAAATAAGACACAGTCAGTGTGGCTTTCATGTGTGTTGGTAATAACCATTATCCTTTTTGTTCAGAAGGGTTGCAGAAAGTTTGAGCAAAGAAGAAATTACAGGTATAGTGAAAGCTCACAGTGAGCGGGTTGTCACAGAAGCATACAGACCGATCTACATCAGCCGAGGGAACGTGTGGACAACTGCTCTCCGACAGTTTAGTAGACGGAAATTCACTGAGAGCACCGATCAGCTGTATGTCACCTTTGCCAGTGACGAAGGCACCAACGAAGATGGAGAAGACCTTGGAGGGCCGAGGCGAGAATTATTCCGTCTGCTTGGAGATACCAAATCGAAGGTCTTCCAAACCCAGTCAGCATGGACAACAAAGATGCATTTGTGCAGAATGCAATACTTTTCCATGTCCTCATTCAATGACAGAGCTGCTATGATCAGTTAGTTGAGGGTTTGAAGTACTACGAGGTAAGGTTAGACTTAAATATAACTGTAATTGCATTCTAGTGTACAACAGATAGTGAATTGCTTGTGCATGGTTTTTATAGCACACTGGAACACTATTCAGTCCCATTCAAAATAAACAATTTGAATTATCTACAGATTGCACGGGTGTTCAGACACCGATTACATTACTTCCCCACCACCCCCAATCGCTTTGCCTTTTTTTTTTTTTTTATATAGAAATAAAACCCATTCACAGTTGATTTCAGCATCAATGTTCATCTCATAAAAAACATGCTTACTGTAAAACACTAAGCATGTTATCAATACGTATTTGGATGATGGATCATACAACTATAAACTGAAAATGTCCAGAGTGGGGTAGTGAGACATCTGTCCTCCCCCTGCTATCTGCTTCAAACACATGTAGCTGTTAGCGACAAGCTGCTCTCATGTCTCCCTGGGTCACTAAAAGCTCATGCATTTAAGGGTTAAGCTTCTAATTGGGCTTTTGTTGTTTTCACAGGTTCTGCCACTCCTGAAAGAAAGGCCTTGCCTTAGGGTCCTTCTCGATATGCCCAAAGAACCCAGTGATGTCACAGCAGATGTTGTGGCTACCCTCCTGAAACCCAACTACTCTGTTCTGGGAAGTAACAGAAGACCAAAAGAGGAGTTATTGGTGGATAAGTTCAGAGTTTCTTGACTGTGTGCAAGGTAAATGGATGTAAAATGTAGTATGGCTAAAATATCCTACTGCATTCATAAGTGTTACAATAGGCATTTGTGATTAAGTGTTTGCTCAGCCTTATTTCTACATTCTCCTACCTATGTTGAGGATAATTGCAATATGTCATTTCTCTGTCTATAAAACC
Source organism: Perca flavescens (assembly GCF_004354835.1). Taxonomy (NCBI): domain Eukaryota; kingdom Metazoa; phylum Chordata; class Actinopteri; order Perciformes; family Percidae; genus Perca; species Perca flavescens. Next base: position 6,356,910 of record NC_041333.1, read on the forward strand.
ATGGCACGTCATACATGTCATGTTATCTCTTATCGGTCTAGGTTTTTTAACAATCAGTTGAACAAAGCCTCAGCCAATCAGTAGAAAGCCAGTCAGTAGACAAAGCCTCAGCAAGTCAGAAATCTCAGAGAGCTTTATTCACGGGACCCGGAGACCTACGTCGTGTTGCTACCAGACGCAGTCTGAGTTTCCAAAGAAAAGACACACTTCTTATAGGACATTCTCACAAATTACATCTACAAGTATGGTATGACAAGAATCAAGATGAGCACATCACCTCTTTTGCACAACATTGTATACAAGGATGTAACCCCTAGCAACCAACATCAGTGACATTTACCCAAGGCCTGGTCTAACATATATGAAGGCGCCAACCCCCCTAGTAGGAGATGGCTCCTCCAAGTCAGGGCCCCTTCTATCTTAACAAACAAGCACTTAGGCCCAATTACCTTGAGGAAGAATGCCACAGATGCAAAACATCTCTCATCATCCCAATTTCTGTTCACCCATACATTTCTATGAATAACTTGTTCACAAACAGAATTAAAAGAACACATGAGTAAAACACAGTACACACACACACACATATATGGAAATATCTTTAAGGCTAGAAATTTCTTACTACACTCTATATATTTTGAAGTCAAGCTATATGATAATTCTGTTTTTTAGATAAAATTGTAATTTGTCTATATTTTCTTTTGTTCTGAAACTTTTCAACCTTGTAGAGAAGGAGCTTGGGGAACATCTTAACACCAGAAAGCTCACTGAGGCAGAAAAGGCGTTTATCCTGACATTGAATCCTGGACACATCCTAGCCTTTGCAACGGGAAGCAGCAAAGTTCCTGCAATTGGATTTTTTCCCAGTCCAAAACTGACTTTTGTTCATGATGACACAAAGCACACACATGCTCAAATGAGCTTCAGATCTTTGTTAACAGAAAGAATCTGGCAGATGACAATGAATTTGATTACAATTTTCTGGTAGCTCTCATGAATGGATCAATTTTTAGTGCAGTGTAGTCTACAAAAAACAATGCTTGGATTGTACATTTTATTTGGAGCCCAGAGCTTTTCGTGGATGGACATCAGGTTTACAAGCTGAGCATCTGGTGTAGCATGACTTGTTAAAACTGTTAAAACGTTGTTTCGCCTAAAGTCTGATCTGAACTACAGTTAGTCAGCATGCTATAATCTCCTGTAAAAACATTATCAATGTCTTCTCAGTAGTGTAAAATGACACAGTAATTCCTTTATCAACTTTCTATTTCTTTAAATGCATTTACAAGAAAAAAATGATTTTATATATATTCCTTCAGAGGAATTTTCACCATTCACCTTGCTGATGGCTGAACTGAAGAGGTTCATAACAGTTTCAGCCCAATTGTGCCATGTACAACTAGTTTCCATCTTATCAGTTTATGATTTTTGTCGATGTGCCATATATAGTTTGGACAAGGCACAGTGTATACTCGTGTTTGTATTATACATTTTTTGCTTGAGGTTGCACTCTTGTCAGATTTCATCAACATGTCTAGTTGTCTGTATTGTGCATTTTTGCAGTATTGCTGTAAAGGTGTAACCAGGTGTGTTCTTGTCTGATTAATATTCATGGTTCATTTTAGCTGTATCAGACACAGACTATTGTTTTCATTCCACTTAATTATTTAAATGCAGTATTTCAATTAAGTGGCCAGTTCCTATAAATAAACCATTCCAGAAACTCTGAATAAGCTGTGTACGACTTCAGTAATGAACATCCTGCATTGTCATTTTGTTTTGGTGAACAGATACCTTGACAATGTGAAGTGAGAGTATTTGCAGACCATCAGTATAGCGTAATTTGTTAATGGTGGCTAGCTGCATACCTCATGACTTTACTATTTACCTTTTAGCTTGTTTCAGCAGTAATATGCACATACTGTACATGCAAATGTTTCATTTGATTTGTTTGCAATTTGATTAAACACTACTTGCAAAAAAAGATTTTGCTTTTCTTGTCCAATATCAACAAGTGTGATAAAAGTTCATGGAAAAAAATGAATCGATGAGAGGAATTTCAAAAGAAAAAAGTATATCTTTAATATTTTCATAAAGCTCATAGGTGTCAGTCATCTTACAAAGCAAGTTACAGTTGGTTGCTTCACACTTTCACTGTTTTGGCATGACAAACTTGTGTTTTCCAAAATCATACGTATTATTCACAGGTTGGAGAGGATTAGAGAAGTACAAGACATTGAGGTAGGTGGATATACTGAATCACACACAGGAATAAACTGATGTAAGAATTCACAATTAAGATGGAATCAGATTTCTTTTTCTCAAAACATGACTCATACCAATTAATTGACTATCAAAATAGTTCACAATTAATTCAATAGTTGACAACTAATCATCACAGTTCTAAAATACAATAACAAAATACATTTATAAATTTGAGTAATTTACAATATCATGTAATGTTGACATGAGTCTTCTGCTTGACTGATTGTTACATATTTAAAATTTTGTGTAACACAAATTCCTGTACTCTGTGATACAATGTTTTTCCCTTGTTACCATCATTTTCAAGTGGGTTTACTGTAACAACCAATTCTTGCAAGTCTTGCTGGTTAAGTGGGCAAAAGGAGTAATGTGCATGAGGAGTTGATACTGAGTCCACTTTCCTCATCTGCAGCTTCTGGATAGTTTAGTAACAGAAGATGTCGGTCTAGTTTATAAAGCTGAACTGGGGTCCGGTTTCCTTCAGAGGAAATTGAATGATTGTTAAATGCAGATTTAAACTCATCTAATGTGCGATTGATCCTCGGAATGTACACATAATGAGGAGAAAATAAATCTGTATCACTGTCCACATTCACAGCCTCCATCGACTCTAGTTCGTAGAAAATGGGTGCAAACACATGACTGCAGTTTCTGTTCAAGTCACGATTGAATCGTTCAATTTGCTGATTATGGTTAATAAGAGGTTAATAACAGCCCGATTGTTGTTGGAACACTGGAGAAACGTTAACATTCTACTGTAACCATCCATTGCGCCATGTACAACTAATTTCCATCTTATCAGTTTATGATTTCCGTCTATGTGCCATATATAGTTCTCTAGTTACTTTGTTGCTATCTCAGTGTTTATTTTACTTAACACTGTCATCTATCTATGTGCAGACGCTGAAGGTCAACCTACTCTTCGCTTCCAGCCACGCCACCAGCCCTATTTGTTTTCGAGCCTGCCGTGCCTATCTCCACTTCTCCACTCCATTTGGGTCACCATCCTCCTACATGGATTTACAATATGTCTGTTCGGCTGAACTTACATTAAAGAACTGTTGTCAACTCCCAACCATCTAGTCTGTATTCGCTCTTGGGTCCACAGCTACTTCAGAAAGTGTTGTCCCTAGCAGCAGCAAACCCTCAATGTCTTCTTTGGAGATGAAAGTATGTTCATCCTAAATAAAAAAAAGGAAAAAAACAGATATGACATTTACTAATATCATAACTTCTTTTTTGCCATGCATAGGATGTAATCATTATATTCCATACAAGTTACTACATATCACATTACAATTTACATATTCCTACTTACAGCTGCAACGATTTCATTGATTAGTTGACAACAATTAAACTAATTTCCAACTATTTTGATAATGATTAATCGGTTTGAGTCTTTTAGTTGTAGCCCTAATACTCAAATTACCAATGGTGAACTTCAAAATTATTTTATATCAATAGTTTTATCTATTTTTCTCAGGGTAACATAAACGTTCTCCAGCTATATCACAACTTACTGATCTCCGTGACGTAAAGTTGGAAGTGCTTGTGGCACTGAGCACCGCTGGTGTTGAAACCTGAAACAAGAGCCCGCATTTTAGAGGTCAGATATAGCGGCAAAGTACGTTAATATTACACATGTTGACCACAGCACAGGATTCATAGAGTAAGTGGTCAGTTTTGTCACTGGTAACCACTAAGTCAAGATATATATTTAAGATTAAGATTTAGATATAATATTTAGATTTAACATTTAACATTTAGATATAAATTTAACATTTAGATTTAGATATAACATTTCGATATACATTTAACATTTAGATTTAGATATAACATGTCGATATACATTTAACATTTAGATTTAGATATAACATTTAGATTTAACATTTAACATTTAGATATATATTTAACATTTAGATTTAGATTTAACATTTAACATTTAGATTTAACATTTAACATTTATATATATATATATATATATATATATATGTGTGTATATATATATATATATATATATATATATATATATGTGTATGTATGTATGTATGTATGTATGTATGTATGTATGTATATATATATATATATATATATATATATGTATGTATGTATGTATAATTTCTGTCTCAAATGTGAGGAAAATGCGCTAAATGTGAGGAAAGTGAGCTAAATGTTGAAAATGTATCAGCTAAAAGATTTTAACCAAACTTTTACATTCGGCACCCCATATCAGAGTGCTTACATAGACACAGGTGAAACTTTACCTTTGGGGGTTTCAAAAGAAGAAGAAAAATCTCACTGAAATGTAGCTACTGTGTTGTAGGCGCTAACAGTGGCTTCATTTACACGAAGATTTATTTCAGGGTGGACAGGAAGAAAGGCTTGAAGATAGAAGAGACACACAAATGACTACCAGGCAAAAGAGTTCATACACTACATACTCCTGTCATTACAGATGCTCCATCTGTGGTGATTGCCACTAGCTTGTTCTTCCAATCAGTGCTGACTCCACTTTCCATTATACTGCACACTGCTTCAGCTATATTTGTAGCATCTGGCTTTGAGACAGCTTTTACCGACAAAATAGATGCCATCTTTTAAAAACTAAAGTTGCATTTGAAAATGTATAATTGTTTGCAAGTGCATAATGCATATTGTTTGTCTCACCCTGCTACAGGAACCTTTGAGAAGACCTGGCCTACTGTGAACAGAATGCTGCGCCATCGGTGTCCTGATGTCCTTGATCTTTTTGATGCTCTCCTCACCATCCCTGCAACTACAGCTGACTGTGAAAGAGTGTTCATTGTTATGAAGCAGGTAAAGAGTGACTGGCGCTCACGCCTAAAAGGTGAGACCCTCTCCGACCTCCTTAAAACCCAGTTATGCTCACCTAACATCAAAGACTTTGATCCAACTAAAGCCATTGACATCTGGCATGCTGACAGTGTGCGTTCACGCAGGCCTGACTTTGTGCGCAAACATGGAACAAAAGGAACAGAGGGTGGCTCAGATTCTGATGGCACCACCTCTGAAGAAGAAGAGCTCTGAAGACATGTGATTCAAATGACAGATAGATATAAAGATAGATAGATACGGTAGATACTGTACATAGATGGATATATAGAAAGATAGATAGATAGATACTGTAGATAGATATAAAGATAGATAGATAGACAGATATAAAGATAGATATAAAGATAGATACTGTAGATAGATATAAAGATAGATATAAATATAGATACTGTAGATAGATATAAAGATAGACAGATATAAAGATAGATAGATATAAATATAGATACTGTAAATAAATAGATATAAAGACAGATATAAAGATAGAGATAAAGATAGATAGATATAAAGACAGATATAAAGATAGATAGATATAAAGATAGATAGTGTAGATAGATATAAAGATAGATAGACAGATATAAAGATAGATACTGTAGATAGATATAAAGATAGATAGACAGATATAAAGATAGATCTGTAGATAGATATAAAGATAGACAGATATAAAGATAGATACTGTAGACAGATATAAAGATAGATAGACAGATATAAAGATAGATCTGTAGATAGATATAAAGATAGACAGATATAAAGATAGATACTGTAGACAGATACTGTAGATAGATATAAAGATAGACAGATATAAAGATAGATACTTTAGATAGATATAAAGATAGACAGATATTAAGATAGATACTGTAAATGGATATAACGATAGATAGATATAAAGACAGATATGAAGATAGATAGCTATAAAGCAGATATAAAGATAGATATAAAGACAGGTATAAAGACAGCTGTAAAGATAGATAGATATAAAGATATATACTGTAGCTAGATATAAAGATAGATATATAAGATAGATACTGTAGATAGATAGATAGATAGATAGATAGATAGATAGATAGATAGATAGACAGATATAAAGATAGACACTGTAGATAGATAGATAGATAGATCCTATAGCTAGATAGATCCCAAACTTGAAATGAAATGTTTGCACTTTCTGTGTATATTTTCTTGTATGTGTTGTACTTTATATGTATTTTTCATGCCAAAAGTTTTAATAAAATGATCAAATGCATTAAGTGGCACTCATAATTTCTCTTATTTTCACCGGAAAAAATTTGGCTAGTGGAAATTCTGATTGGCTAGTGATCAAAAAAGTTAGTTTAGAACCCTGTACGTAACATATTCTGGAATCCGACATTCTCTTCACTGTGCAGTTGGGCCTAATGTGACCTGGTTGGCCACAACCGTGGCATAAAAGTACCCTTGGTGCTCTAGCTGGAGTGGGGCTAACACTGGGGCTATTGGGGCCATTGGAGGGCTTAAACCCACGACCACTACCACCCACACACTTACCAGAGAATGTCTTGTCAGGCTCCCGCTGGGCTGCTTGGTAGGGTCTTCTCCAGTCCTGCTGTTGAGGGCCCAGGCAATAGCCTCTTCTGGATTGCCTGGCAGCCATGAAGGTCTCCACCAGGTCCGAAGCTTGCGCTGACGAGGCAGGGGTGCGCTCTCTCACCCATACCTGAAGCTCGGGGTGCAGCATGCCCAGGAACTGCTCCAGCACAATTCGGTCGCACACCTCCTCATTGGTCAGCAACTCTGGAACCAGCCATTTCCTCATCAGGTCCTTCAGCATGGCCTGCTTCACTTTCATGTAGTCCCGACTATCTGTAAAACTCATGGCTACGTAGGCAGATCTGGTACAATGCCCAAGTCTCCGGGGGCCACTGACTTGCTGCTGCGAGCCTTTCGAAGGTGGTTAAATTGTTCTCAATATCTTCGTCCTCTTCATAGGGGGACATCCTAGGGGGTGTCCACCCCTGCTGAAGGTGTAGAGGTGCAGCAAGGCCGAGAACGGTAGAGTCGAGGGAGCTCTGCATCCTGGGTGCTGGGTAGGGTTGGGCATCGAGAACCGATTCCTACTTGGAATCGTTTCAAAAATTACGATTCTTTATTGGAATCGTTTGGAATCGTTTGGAGGATTTGGTTTCAAATCTGATCATGGGCTCCAAATTTAACATGCGCAAGTTTTGGTTTCCGTAGCGTCCAGGTGCTTGTTGTGTTGCAGCCATGGAGCAAAGTAAGCGGTGCTCTAGTGTGGCTTTATTTTACAATGAAAAAGCCCCGTCTGCATTGAATCAAAATAAAACTTTCCTCTTATTTGTGAAATAAGCATGTGACCCGTTTCAACTCCACCACTCAAAGAATCGGAATCGAGAATCAATAAGAACCGGGATCAAAAGGAAGAATCGGAATTGGAATCAGAATCGTTAAAATCCAAACGATGCCCAACCCTAGTGCTGGGTGCTGACCTGGATGTGGCCATAGATATAGAACAATATATCTATGGATGTGGCTGAGGAGTTGGCACATCCAGAAAGGGCATGTTGTAGAGTGGATCGGAGGCTGCCGAAGGGCGGGAGCTGGGCGGGTCCATCTGCTTCCGTCCAGCGAGCGTCTGTCCTGTCGCCTGCGTTGACGCTGACTCATCTCTCACCAGTTTCTGCAGTTGCCTGAACTGGTGCTCCACTCCTTTCCATCTCCGGTCTTGACGAAGTGCCTCTGCCTCCATCTGGTCCTGCTGATGCCGCTGAGACTCCACCATCAGCTCTCACAACTTTCTCCAAGCGATCTGTCCTGTCTTCCTCCACAGAAGAGGGAGGCCGAGACGACACCGTGGATTTGGGTCTGGCCCCCTTAGCCAAACCATTGCTAAGGGTTGCCGTACCCCCTCCTCAATCATCCATCTTGACCCATAGAGTGCTGCTCGGACACTGTTAACCTGGAAACCACTGCCACGAAATGTTGACGGTTGATGTAGTAGAGTAGTCGTGAAACAGATGTAGACAATCAGAATGAGTCAAAGATGATGTAGAAAAGATGGGATTTTATTATGACTTTCCCAATTAAGGCCCACAGGCAAAACAAATAACAAAACCAAAATTAAAGAAAAAAAAAAAACAATACTTTATACACAAAAAATTAAATAAATTGACGTGAGAGTCAAAAATTGTTAAATGATACAAAGATACAAAGATACAGCTGTATGTAAGTTGAATTTTTCAAACTAGTCACCAGAGCCTTCCACAGACTTACGTCCTTGCTTCTCTAGCTCTTATGAGCAAATGAAAAGGCCAGTCTATAAAGACCTGTAGCACACCCCTGGAATTGGAACATACCAACAAAAATACAATACTGGGGTGGCTCAGGCGAGTAAACAATAAAAGCTCAAAACAGCCAAAATTAATAGATCCATTAGGCTAGCAATTTACCAAAGATTAATTACATGATTCACAAAAACATTCACAAAGCCACAATATACCTTGATGGCCAATAAAATAATTACTCATAATTCCAATAACAGTTACCCTGGAAGTCCTAGCATCATTTAAACTCGCCGATTGCGGCAAACGTTCCTTTATAAACAAAAGAGAGCAGACGCCGGTAAGACAAAAAGACTTCATGCTACCTTATAAACTAAATAAACAGCAATGTAGTTAATACATAAGTATTGCGTGATTATTATACATGATGATGTTTGTGACATAAATGGTATGGTTTTAAACAATAGAGAATGATGTATTGATATATGTAGCTATAGCATATAAATCACCGCAGTATTAGATGTTAAATATGTGCACTAGAAAGCTACGGGATTACTGTAGGGAATTTGATGAATGGCTAGTTTAACAGATGTTTGAAACCAGTATGATAAGTAACAGAGCATATTGACATGCTAACAAAACATATACAGGCAACATTTACACTCAGTCTTTGAGAGATAAACTAGGCAGCTATGCGGCCTGTCACAAAAATCTGGATTCACTGGAACAACAGTGTGAGGACGTATGGGAGCGCCAGAGAAGCTGCACATGACATGGAGGAAAGAGGCTACACCGTGGATATGCCAGGCGAAGACACCGAACCTGTGGCAGGCGGGAGGATGCCAGGAGTATCGGAGTGGCAGCGAGTGACAGGGCAAGGACAGAGCCGGGATGCAACGCACCGAGCAAGACAAAAACTACAAGCTTTTCAATGGAGATCTTTAAGAAGGCTTTGATGGGAAAAAAGCTACTATCTGTAGATTATTGGATGGGACCTTGTCCACATCTTGGATTAAAGTGACTGATTCAGAAAGAAGGATCCACAGTGGGATTATCTGATCAGGTTTCCTTTTCTTTATTTTTATTTAAAGATAATAAGAACCGACTGGGAGTGGTCAGGTTATTTGAGTTGGACTTATCGAGACACTATGGAGCACCGTGAGTCGGGCTCAGTTTTAGGTCTAGGAAGGGGCCCTTTCTTAGAGATGAGGACCTCCCCTTCACCCACCAACGGGGATTTGGGGAGGAAGGAGCGACCATTTGAAGATGTCTTTCCAGATTTCAATTATGTTAACAACTGTTTATGAGTGTGTAGTTTGGGAGTGTACTTTCTGGGAGTAGTATATCATAATGTCATCTAACAATGTCAAAATAATGTCGCTGAATGTAAATGGTCTGAACATACTCTAGCACAAACTAGAAAATGCATTTCCTGCAGAAAATGCGTGGGAATGCTGAACAGCTGAATTGCTAAAGCTAAACTGGTTGAATAGCTTAAATCCGTAAGAAGAAGTTGAAGTAGTGAGAATAGTTGAAAAAGTGGAAATCGGTTTAATAAGTATGAATTTCAATGAAAAGTTGAATAACACCACTAATGTATAAAATAATTTATTTTCTAACTGGAATTATGAATAAGTATGGACGACTTAAAAATGCTATGAGAAACATTGATGAAAATGCAGAAATATGGAACAAATAGTTTAAAAAATCTCAAATTCATTGCACTACAATGCTGAAAAACTGAGACAGACTGAGAGACTGACAGACAATATATTGTAAATCGAACCAATTGTAACATGTTGTTGTTCTATTCCTATCTGTGATTGTAATGAAAAAGTGCTGTGTCATGCTAGAAGGAGGAGCAGCAGGTGTTCCTCCAGCTGTAATCAAGCCTTGGCCTTCCTTTGATCTATAATTAGCACACCTGGTAAAGGAGAAACATTGGTATACAGTGCGATCCAGTCTGAGAAAGCTGATAAAGATCTCTTCAAACAAGCCTTAATAACTCCAAAACAGTACACGCTATCCATACAGTGACTTCACCGTGGGAAACAGGAAGCCTTTGTGAACGTCACCATCTAAAATTTATGTTGATAAACGTAAAAATGTGGGCATATCAGCGATTTAAGAAAGTGGTTCGTTCAGAGTTTCGCTGGAAAATATGCAGGACGTTTACCATTACTGCGGATGGAGAAGAATTTGAAAATCTCATCATTTGGAAGCTTGCTGAGCCCAAAGTATAAGATATATCGCTTAACTGAGCAGATCGTCTGAAACTAGACAAAAATACCTACGTTTTAATGTATAAATTGTGTATGACAGGTAAAAATTGTGGGTGTACGAGCAATTTTTAGAGAAGGGACAAAGATAATTTTTTTGAAGCTTCACCCTCTGAGCGATGACATCATCACTCTAACCAGCCAATACACACTCTGTTTAATCAATAAAATTTCCTGAAATGATCACTAAAGTTAAACAGCTTTTTAACAAAATCCGTAAAAGATATCAAACTGAAAAGTAGACCCCAGATAGCTGAATATGTTGTGAGCATTTTAAACTTTGTTTGACGTCTGTAGGTGAAAGTATGAAGGAGCTGAAACTTTTGGTAGAAATATGAAACAAATTGTATGAAACATCTTAAAGCTCAAACGCATTGCACTGAACTGCTGATACATCTGGAAAATGTTCAGTTGGAAGATAAACTGCATTACCTAAAGGAAGAGCTAAAATACTTCATTAGAAAAGCTATAACCTGAACTGTAATACTGTCAAAGATAAATTTGAAATTAATTGCTTGAAAAGGCTGAAAGAAGACATACTTTGTATTATTATCAGACATATGGCGCTTTTCCATTACATTGTACCAAATCTACACGCCTTTTTTGGTTTTCCATTACGAAAAAAAGTCCCTGGTACCTGCTAACAGGTACATTTCTTAGTACCACTCAGTCGAGGTTCCAAGCGAGCTGATGCGATACTAAAAGGTGATTGCAGACTACAGTTTGGTCGGAAAGAATCATCACTGATCACTGCGTCAACGTTGCTAGTGACAGACGTTTAAATAGTTTAGCCAGCGGTGGTTGTTTGCTGCCTCCTGCTTCTTTAGAAACTAAGTTGTTCTTGGTCCTGCGGAGGCTCCACGCAGAGCTTTCTCCGGAGCATACAAGTGGCTGATGGTTCTCTGCTGGTGTGTACGACGAGCCGGCGTGTGTGTGTGGGGAGTGTGTTTGTGTGTGTGTGGGGAGTGTGTGAGTGTGTTTTTGAGTAGTGTGTGTGTGTGTGTGTGTGTCTGTTTGTGTGTGTGTTTGCATGTGTGTCTTTGTGTGTGTGTTTGTGTGTGTGTGTGTGTGTGTGTGTGTTTTATGTGTCTGCTTGTGTGTCTGTGTGTGTGTGTGTGTGTGTGTGTGTGTGTGTGTGTGTGTTTTGCGTGTGTGCAGGTGTGTGAGTTTGCAAAATAAAACATGAATAGCTGAATTGCTAAAGCTAAACTGGATGAATAGCTTAAAACCGTAAAAATAAGTTGAAGTAGTGAGAGTAGTTGAAAAAGTCAAATGACACCTTGGCCAGGGACATGCTGATTGATGTGCCACAGTGGGATTTGAACGCCATGTGCCATAACCACTGCCCTATCTTCAGAACAGACAAACAATGTTCCTTCAGTACTTATAAAGCCTCTCTTTGATCATTAATCCCCACACCTGATTAGTGAGAGACAGTGTGGGAGAACCCTTCAAACAAGCCTTAATAAATCCACAACAGTACATGGTATCAAAAGAGCAACTTCACCGTTAGAGACACACGGCCTTTGTGAACGTATCGGTATAAAATTTATATGGATAAACATAAAAATGTGGGCATATCAGCGATTTAAAAAAGTGGTTCGCTGTGTGTTTCGCTGGGAAATGTAAAGAAAGTTATACAGGAGAGTGAATGGAGGGAGTTTTGTTACTCTTGTCGTTTGGAAGCTCAACCAGCCAAAGGTAAAAGTCATATCACAACACTGAGCAGATTCTCTGACACTAGACAAAAATACCTACGTTTTGATGTATGAATTGTGTATGACAAGTAGATATTGTGGGCGTGAGAGCAGTTTTTAGAGAAGGGACAAAGATTAATTTTTTGAAGGTTCACCCTCTGAGCGATGACATCATTACTCTAAGCAACCACACACACACACTCTGTTTAATCAATAAAAAATCCTGAAAAGATCACTAAACTTAAATAGCTTTTTCTCAAAAACTGTAAAAGATATCAAGTAGCCGGATAGCTGAATATTTTGTGAACATTTTAAAGTTTGTTTGACGTCTGTAGGTGAAAGTATGAAGGAGCTGAAACTTTTGGGAGCGGAAGAAGATTTTAAGGAGTTGAAGCCTGCTCTCATTCACTTCAATGTTAAAAAAAAGTGTTAAAAAGCTTAAAATTTTAAAAATTATAAATAGTAGAAAATAAGTTGAAGAAGTCCCATCATTAGCTGAAAGAGCTGAACATTTGAAAAGTTGAATGGTTTAAATAGGTGAAAGTATGCAGAAATTACAGAGAGCCAAAAAACGTACGGAAGAGGGAATAAAATTAAGAACTAGAAAATGCATTTCCTGCAGAAAATGCGTGGGAATGCTGAATTGCTAAAGCTAAACTGGTTGAATAGCTTAAATCCGTAAGAAGAAGTTGAAGTAGTGAAAATAGTTGAAAAAGCGGAAATTGTTTTAATAAGTATGAATTTCATTAAAAAGTTAAAGATTTATGCTAAACTGAACAGTTTGCTTTAAAGGTTGAATAATGACAAAATATGTAGAACACTGTGAGGTCTGAGTAGATTTTCTAACTGATAATGACTCACATATGCAGAAATACGAAACAAATTAATACTGTAATACTGTTAAAGATGAAAGTTGAAAAGGCTGAAAGAAGAAATATTTTCATTATACACTGCATAGAACGAAAAAGCATCAATCTAGCTGAGATGAGATGTGAAATATATTGCGTGAAAAGAATGGGGCCGAAATAAGTGGAAATAGAGGAAAGTGAGACGGGAGAAGAGAGGATAAAAGGACAGAAGAGGAGAGAAGATGACAAATACTGTGAGAAACAGATAAAAATGCAGAGAGCTGTATAGACTTTTTCACGGCAGAGATGTTAACATGTCATAGCAGGAAAAGCACATGTATTCAAAACCATTACTGATGGCTGCATTCCACTTAAGAGAGGTCCTGGTATTAAACCATTACTGATGGCTGCATTCCACTTAGGAGAGGTCCTGGTATTAAACCATTAATGATGGATGCATTCCACTTAGGAGAGGTCCTGGTATTGTGCATGCTGACTCACTGAAATATCTTACTGGAACACTTGATGGAACTGAGCCATCGTTAAGGTTATCATTGTCAGCTGTGCTTTTCCTACTATGACAAGTCAACATGTCTGCTGTGATAAAGGTCCATTCAAGTGGACTGTCTGTGAAAGGGTTGTCATGGCTTTTAAGTAGCTGTGACCGAGTTTATAAACATGCTTTGATGTCTGTGATGAGATCTCTTTGAAGTGTCATCAGTGTGTCCGTGTGTGTCTGTGTGTGTGTTTGTGTGTGGCTATGTGTGTGTGTGTGTGTGTGTGTGTGTGTGTGTGTCTGTCTGTGTGTGTGTGTGTCTGTGTGTGTCTGTGTCTGTGTCTGTGTGTTTGCGTGTGTGTGTGACTTTGTCTGTGTTTGAGTGTGGGTCTGTGTGTGTTTGTGTGTGTGTGGCTATGTGTGTGTGTGTATGTGTGTCTGTGTGTGTGTGTGTGTGTGTGTGTGTGTGTGTGTGTGTGTGTGTGTGTGTGTGTGTGTGTGTGTGTGTGTGTGTGTGTGTGTGTGTGTGTGTGTGTGTGTGTGTGTGTGTGTGTGTGTGTGTGTGTTTTTGTGTGTGTGTGTCTGTGTGGCAATGTGTGTATGTGTGTCGGCATATATGTGTGTGTGCTTGTGTGTGTATGTGCATGTGTGTTTGTGTGTGTGTCTGTGTGTGGTGTGTGTGTGTGTGTCTGCGTGTGTGTCTGAGTGTCTGTTTGTGTGTGTTTGTGTTTGTGTGTATACGTGTGTGTCTCTGTGTGTGCATGTGCAATTGTGCGCGGGTCTGTGTGTGAGTGTGCAATTTTGTGCGTATAAAATTTATATAGATAAACATAAAAATGTGGGCATATCAGTGATTTAAAAAAAGTGGTTCGTTCTGCTCTTCGCTGGAAAAGATGGACCTCTTTTATCATTGCAGCGGATGGAGGCAAATTTGTTATTCTCATCATTTGGAAGCTCGCTGAGCCAAAAGTATGAGACGTACCACATAACTGAGCATATCTTTCGAAACTAGACAAAAATACCTACGTTTTGATGTATAAATTGTGTATGACAAGTAGATATTGTGGGCGTGAGAGCAGTTTTTGGAGAAGAGACAAAGATTATATTTTTGAAGCTTCACCCTCTGAGCGATGACATCACCACTCTAAGCAGCACAATACACACTCTGTTTAATCGATAAAATTTCCTGAAATAATCACTAAACTTAAACAGCTTTTTCACAAAAACTGTAAAAGATATCAACTTGAAAGGTAGACCCTGGATAGCTGAACATTTTGTGAACAGTTTAAAGTTTGAATCACGTCTGTAGGTGGAAGAATGTAGGAGGAGATACATGTTGAAGCAGAAGAGGATTTGAAGGCTTTGAAGCCTGCTCTCATTCACTTCAATGTTAAAAAAAAGTGTTAAAACGCTTAAAATTTTAAAAGGTATAAATAGTAGAAAAATAGTTGAAGAAGTCCCATCATTAGCTGAAAGAGCTGAACATTTGAAACGTTGAATGGTTTAAATAGGTGAAAGTATGCAGAAGTTACGCAGAGCCAAAAAACGTACGGAATAAGAAAAATAAAGAACAGGATAACAATAGTTGGAATGCTGTTGAACAGCATTCCCATTAACTAGAAAATGAATTTCCTGCAGAAAATGCGTGGAAATGCTGAATAGCTGAATTGCTAAAGCTAAACTGGATGAATAGCTTAAATCCGTAAGAAGAAGTTGAAGTATTGAAAATAGTTGAAAAAGCGGAAATCGTTTTAATAAGTATGAATTTCATTAAAAAGTTAAACGTTTATGCTAAACTGAACTGTTTGCTTTAAAGGTTGAATAATGACAAAATATGTAGAACATTGTGAGGTCTGAGTAGATTTTCTAACTGATAATGACTCACATATGCAGAAATATGAAACAAATTAATACTGTAATACTGTTAAAGATGAAAGTTGAAAAGGCTGAAAGAAGAAATATTTTCATTATTATCAGATATATACACTACATAGAACGAAAAAGCATCAATCTAGCTGAGATGAGATGTGAAATATATTGCGTGAAAAGAATGGGGCCAAATAAGACAGAAGAGGAGAGAAGATGACAAATACTGTGAGAAACAGATGAAAATGCAGAAAGCTGTATAGACCTTTTTTAAGGCAGAGATGTTAACATGTCATAGCAGGAAAAGCACATGTATTCATAACCATTACTGATGGATGCATTCCACTTAGGAGAGGTCCTGGTATTAAACCATTACTGATGGCTGCATTCCACTTAGGAGAGGTCCTGGTATTAAACCATTACTGATGGCTGCATTCCACTTAGGAGAGGTCCTGGTATTAAACCATTAATGATGGCTGCATTCCACTTAGGAGAGGTCCTGGTATTAAACCATTAATGATGGCTGCATTCCACTTAGGAGAGACCCTGGTATTAAACCATTACTGATGGCTGCATTCCACTTAGGAGAGACCCTGGTATTAAACCATTACTGATGGCTGCATTCCACTTAGGAGAGACCCTGGTATTAAACCATTACTGATGGCTGCATTCCACTTAGGAGAGGTCCTGGTATTAAACCATTACTGATGGCTGC
>NC_041333.1:6383200-6391046 GCF_004354835.1 Perca flavescens
CCCTCCCCCCCCTCCTCCCCCCCTGGTCCTTCTCCGGGCCACTGCTTCTCACTCCCTCAAACACCCAGAACAACTGTGTCAGTGCAGAGGATCCAGGAGTGTCTTTCTTTGTGGAAATGGAAATTGCAGAGTTTAAGGAAAGCCAACTGATGGAAAGTGATTCTGTCAAACAGCTAGAAGATGAATTTAGAAAGTTTAAAGAGGAAAAATAAACTCACGATAAAAACCTTGTATTAAGAATGGACAGCTTGAAAGAACAAAAACGATGACCTGGATGCTGAACTGAGACTAGTTAAAATATCCTTGGAACAGAAAAACAGCACAATCCAGAGCCTTACAGACCAGCTTACCAGCCTGACTACCAGCCTGACTACCAACCCAACCACAGCTGTCTTCAACCAGCTCCAAGTTACTTCTACAGCCTCACAGACAGAGAGCAGCCCAGACACCAGCACCAACACGGCTCCACAAGATGGAAACTATCCCACCAACAATCTATCTGCTTCAGCAAACCAGCTGATGTCGCCTGCCACAACCCCGCCCCAGCCTACCTCCACAGCCATGCCCACACAGACAGCAGAGACTACCACACCCCCGCCAACACCTACAATCACGCCCACACATGCCACACTACCACCCCTGCTCACCTCTCCAGCCACGCCCACACCAACAACAGAGACTGCCCCAACCCCGTTAACATCCACTGCTGCACCCTCAGCTGCTACACATCCACCCCAGCCTGCAGCTTCATCCCAAGCCCAGCCGACCATCAAACAGCCATACTATTGACTCTAATGGACGATACCACCCTCCTTAAAGCTGTTTCCCACCCACAGAGTGGCAAAATTCTGTGCCCCACCAGAATCGGGTCTTGAAGTACTCTGTCCATCCACCTAATAGATCCACAAAAATATCATAATTCATACTGGAACAAACAATCTAAGATCCAAAAAGGAGGCCAGAAAGAGAATCAATAAAATGGTGGCAAAGAAGGCCCATGAAGAATTCCCTATGGCAAACATCAAAATTTCATCACTCCTCCCCAGAAAAGACTTTCCTAACGACCTGATCAACAAGATAAACCAAAAAATATCTTCATATTGCTCAGAGATCCCAAACACCCACATTGCCCACCACCCATCTCTGTCAGAGGAACATCTCTATGACCATGTGCATCTATATGCTAATGCAGTGAGACAACTAGCAAAGGACATAAAAGACACAACTCTGGGCAGAGTCCCCTCTCACCTCCGATTCAGTCAGGCTGCCCAGCCCCACAATAGACAACAGAAACCCCAACTCAACAAAGTTAATACACAAAGAACCCACCCCGGAGCCCAGCCCTCTCATCAGCAGACCAACCAATCCTGTCACAGCGTGACCAGGCCAGCCCAACCAACCAGAGCCCAGCACAGTGGAGCCCAACCCGGCAGAACCATGACCAGGCCAGCCCAACCAACTAGTGCCCAACACAGCAAGGCCCAGGCTAGCAGTACTCAGCCCAAGACAGCTCAAACCAGCAGACCCCAGCTCAATAATACCGAACCCGACCAAGCTGAACCATGCCCTCATGCAAGGACCTCCAACACCACAAGTACACATGAGGAAAAGTGCCACTGCTGTGGAGCTTTACATCACCACACAACCTACATACAGAATAAACACCAAGTCTGTAACCAAAGAATATCATCTTCCAAAATATACATGAAAAGGGAAGAATACCCATATGTATTTATTTGTGACTATTTTTTTTTTTATTTAATCCAATGAACCCAAGAATATACAAAATATACATGACGAATCATCCTCCAGGGGGGCTTCATTCATCCATGTTTGGAGCCAAAAGTCTTAACTCTGACTTTGTACTCAGTATCAAACACCATGACATTATTGTTCTATTGGAAACTTGGTGTAGAACAGATTTAAGTACTCACTGTCCCTCAGGCTATAAATAAATTATCTTACCATCTTTTAAAATACAAAACATCAAACGTGGCAGAGACTCAGGGGGTGTTATAATCTGGTTTAAGGAATGTCTGACACCATATCTATCGGTCAAAAAGAAAGAACCAACTCGAGTGTGGTTAAAGCTGAGTAAAGGAGTTGTAAGTCATGAAAATGACCTCTACATCTGTGCAGTGTACGCCCCACCTGCAGAATCGCCATACTTTAAAGAAGAGTTCTTCACTGACCTTAACTCACAATGCAGCCATTTCCAGGCTCAGGGCAATGTGCTGCTATGTGGGGATTTTAATGCTAGAACAGGTTTGGAAAATGAAATAGTCGAAATAAGTGAGAAAGATAACAAATTCATTACATCACCAATCTTAGAAAATCAGATGAAATCTAGACACAACCCTGACTCTTTTATTAATAGAAATGGTAAAGAGCTAGTGCATCTGTGTCGAGGCCTAGGCCTGTACTTTCTGGAATGGTAGGATGACAGGGGACTCATTAGGTCGGTTCACATACTGCTCAGCTCTTGGGTCTAGTGTAGTCGACTACGCAATTACGGACATGGACCCCCTCCTCCATCAACGCATTCACTGTAAGACCACAGTTACCACTTTCAGACCACTGTCAAATAAATGTATATCTGAAAAGAACACAGGAAATACAAATTATAGACACTAAAAACTTGTAAAACTCAATCTGTCCTATAAATGGACATCTGACAGTATGTCTGAATTCACCAAAGCAGCTAGCTCAGTTGAAATTACTAATCTCATTAACAACTTTTTAGTAACAACATTCACTCCAAATCAGGCAGGTGCAACTATGGCAGTAAATCAAATAAATGAACTATATCACAGGATTGCCCCTCAAAGCTAATCTCTTGAGGGGTAATCCTAAACCCAAAACAAAACCCACAAAGAAAATGGTTTGACAAAGAGGTGAACTGATGCGGAAAAACCTCCTAAAAATCTCCAACCAAAAACACCGCCAACCAAACAACCCAGAAATTAGAGAAAACTACTGCAGCAAACTTAAAGAATATAAGCATATGATCCAGAAGAAAAAACAAACACACTATAATGAAACCCTAGAAGAAATTGAAATCTCAATAAGCCAGAATCAGTTTTGGGAAAAATGGAATAACCTAAACCCAAAACCAAACCAAGACACACCTCTGAAAGATGGAGAAACATGGAGGAATTACTTTGAAAATCTTACAACACAATCCCATCAGATAATCTTACAATTGGCCAACAAATCATTACACAAAAGTTACACTTTGAAAAAAATCATAAAAGACAATTGACAAAACCCAAGAGGAATTGACACATGAAAACTAAAACCAAAGAAAGCATGTGGACCTGACAGCATCAGGACTGAAATGCTGAAACACAGCACCCCGAGCTGGAGAAGGCCCTTCTAAAGCTGTTCAATCTTGTTCTCAAGCTGGCTGCTTCCCTGAGGTCTGGAACAGAGGGCTTATATCCCCATCTTTAAGAGTGAGACAAATTGACCCCAATAACTACCGAGGCATCTGTGTGAACAGTAACCTGGGGAAGGTTTTCTGCTGTATTCTAAACGCCTGCCTACAGGCCTTCCTTACCAACACAATGTCCTGAGTAAAGGTCAGATTGGCTTCTTACCAAAACACCGCACTCACTGACCACATCTCCACCCTACACACCCTAATCAACAAACATGTTATTCAAGCAAACAAAGGTAAAATCTTTGCTTGTTTTGTTGATTTTAGAAAGCATTTGACCCAATTTGGCATGATGGATTATTTTATAAAACTTTACAAAGCGTGTAGGGGGTAAACTATATGATATAATCAAAATCCATGTATATGGACAACAAATGCGCTTGTGAAAATTGATAACAGCAGAACAGAATACTTCACTGGGTGAGACAGGGCTGTAGCTTGAGTCCTACCCTGTTCAATATCTATATTAATGAGCTAGCGTTGTTACTGAACAATCACAGCCCTGGACTCCCCCTCAACAATACGAAGTTAAATTCTGCTTGTAGATGACCTGGTGCTGCTCTCGCCCTGAACAAGGCTTACAGCAGCACCTGATCTGCTAGAGACCTTCTGTCAGAACTGGGCCCTGACAGTTAATTTGGCAAAACCAAGATTATAATCTTCCAAAAAGCCAGATCCCAGGCAACCAGACATCTTTTTTTCACTCTAGGAAACACGGGTCCCAGAGCATTCACAATGTTATGATTACCTCGGCCTGAAACTCAGCGCCTCAGGAAGCTTTGACCTTGCAGTGAATGCACTAAAAGAGAAAGCTCGTAGAGCTCTATGCCATCAAAAGGAATTTTAGTAAAATACAAATTCCAATTAAGATCTGGTGCAAAATATTTGACAGTGTCATCATGCCGATTGCACTGTATGGATGTGAGATATGGGGTCCACTCAGTAAGCTTGACTACACTAGATGGGATAAACACCCCATAGAATCCCTGCATGCAGAATTTATTAGAAATATTCCTCAGGGTCCAAAGGAAAACACCCCACTAATGCATGCAGGGCAGAATTAGGCAGATTCCCATTGGCTTTAAATGTACAAAAAGATCACTAAAAATTCTGGCTACATCTGAAAACCAGTCCAGAAAATACCATAAAGTTTCAAGCAATCACAACCCAAGAGGCCAGCCCTAAAACCAGTCCCCTGTCAGCTGGTCCTGAAGTTAACTAATACTAATCCACCTTAACCAGCACTGCTTCCCAAAATCACATCAAAGTCAAACAAATTATGAATCAAAGTAAGAAAAACTATCTGGAACATTGGGATGATCAAACAAAATCACAATCCAAACTAGAATGCTACTTATCACTAAAAGAGATTATGAATTGGCAGTACCTTCCACCGTCAGAGATACAAAGCAGAGACAGATCCTTACTGGTACAGGCTCAGTGACCACAGCCTCGAGAGAAAGGCCGCTACAACCAAACATGGCTTCCAAGAGAGCAGCGGCTCTGTGGTCACTGTACAACTGGTGAGGTTGAGACAGAGATGCACTTTCTCCTATACTGTCCAAAGTTTGAACAGATAAGAAAAGGATATTTTCTACAATTTTTCAAACAAAATTGCAAAATTTTAGCTCACTTAAAGACTGTGATAAAGTGGCCCAGCTGCTAGGAGAAGGACTGGCTGCTCCGCTGGCTGCCAAATACGTTGCAGCGTGCTATGACATGAGGACAGGGAGTCGGACACCGCCACAATGCCCGACCTAATGTCTGTATTAGCCTAATGTATTAAATGCATAGACTATCTATGTATGTATATATGTGTACATGCGATTGTGTGTGTGTAACGGAAAAGAGAAAGAAAGTGAATGCACATGCATTTTCTCATGTTACGCAGGCTACTTTTTTTCTTAATGCTGTCAATGTTCCTTATGTTACAATTGTTACTATAAAAAAAAGTGTTATGCTGTTTTACTTGTGCTTTGGCAACACTGTACCTACAGTCATGCTAATAAAGTTACTTTGAATTGAATTGAATTGAATTGAGAGAGAAAGGAAGAGGGGGGAGGTAGAGTCAGGGAGGGAGAAGGAGGGATGGAGAGAGTGAAAGAAAAAAGAGAGAGGATAGAGAGAAAAGAGAGAGAGACGGATAGAGAGGAGAGAGGCAGGTGAAAAGAGAGATAGAGAGGGGGGAGTAGAAGAGACAGACAGACAGACCAGAAACAAGAGAATAGAAGAGAGAAGGCAGACTAAAGTTCATATTCCTGCCTGTAGTATCTGGGTGTGTATCTGTCATGGTAACGATCACAGCGGAATGTTTGTAGTAGAAGTAGTGAGAGTAGTAGAAAAGTGGAAATCGCTTTTTAGAAGTATGAATTTCATTAAAAAGCTAAAAGTTGACGCTAAACTGAACTGTTGGCTTCAAAAGTTGAAAATGACAAAATATGTAGAACATTGTGGAGGTCTGAGAGGGAGAGACAAAAGAGAGAGAAAGAGAAGGAAAGAGAGAGAGAGAGAGACAGAGATGGAGAGAGAGAGAGAGAAATAGAGAGAGAGAGAGAGAGAGGGAAAGAAAGAGATGGAGGAGAAAAGGAAGAGAGTGGGGAAGAGAGGGAAGGAGAAGGAGGGATGAAGAGAGAAGGAGAGAGAGAAAAAGAGAGAGAGACAGGGAGAGAGAAAAGAGAGAGATAGAGAGAGGCAGAGGTAAAGAAAAAGAGACAGAGAGAGAGAGAGGGAAAGAGAGAGATGGAGGGAGGAGAGACACAGAGAGGGAGGGAAGGAGATAGAGAGGGAGTGAGGAGACAGAAAAGAAAAAGAAGGAGGGAGGGAGGGATATAGACAGAGGGAGGAAAGAAGACAGAGGGAGGAAGGGAGACAGAGGGAGGAAGACAGAAGTAGGGGTAGGGAGACAAAGAGAGACGGAGAATGAGGGAGGAGGAGGGAGATAAAAACAAAAACAGAGGAGGGACGGAGAGAGAAAAGGAGGGGAGGAGGGAGAGACAGACAAATTAGGAGAGACAGAAAGAAGTGGAAGGCAACAGATCTAGACTACTGTTCATATTACTGCCTGTAGTATCTGGGTGTGTCTGTGAAAGTGTTGTCATGGTAAACTAATGGCCATGTTTACAAACATGCTTTGATGTCTGTAATCAAGTTAACGAGCCTGTCACCTGCTGAATCTGTCAGGCTGTGCCAAGCTTCAGCTATTCAGAGTCCCTGAGAATGAGCTCAAACAGAGCCCTCTAGGCTGCCAAAACTATAACAGATATCACTCAAATGATGTTATCCTGAGCACCATTACAAGGCCTTTGTGAACGACGGGTATAAAATTTATGTTGATAAACTTAAAATGTGGGCATATCAGCATCTAAAAAGTGGTTCGCTGTGCGCTGGCGTGGGAATTGAGGGGAATTATTAATATGGGAGCCATGCAGAAAGATTTCAAACTCTGGTCATTTGAAAGCTTGCTGGAGCCAAAGGTATGGAAGATGTCAAAAAAACCCTAACCCTTTCCTGAAACTAGACAAAATAATTACGTTTTTGATGTATGAACTGTGTATGACAAGTAGATATTGTGGGCGTGAGAGCAGGTTTTAGAGAAGAGACAAAGACTATTTTTGAAGCTTTCACCCTCTGAGCGATGACATCACCACCTAAGCAGCGCAATACACACTTTGTTTAATCGATAAACTTTCCTGAAATAATTACTAAACTTCAACAGCTTTTTCAAAAATCTGTAAAATATATCAACCTTGAAAGGTAGACCCTGGATAGCTGAATATTTTGTGAATATTTTAAAGTTTGAATCACGTCTGTAGGTGGAAGAATGGAGGAGATACATTTTGAAGCAGAAGAAGATTTTAAGGAGTTGAAGCCTGCTCATTCACTTCAATGTTAAAAAAAAGTGATAAAACGCTTAAAATTTTAAAAAGTATAAATAGTAGAAAAAGTTGAAGAAGTCCCATCATTAGCTGAAAGAGGTGAACATTTGAAAAGTTGAATGGTTTAAATTGGTGAAAGTATGCAGAAGTTACAGAGAGCCAAAAACTTAATGGAATAATAAAATTAAAATTAGAAAATGCATTTCCTGCAGAAAATGCGAAAAATGCTGAATAGCTGAATTGCTAAAGTTTAAACTGGATGAATAGCTCAAACCAGAAGAAGAAGTTGAAGTAGTGAGAATAGTTGAAAAGTCGTTAAAAAGTTCAAAGTTGACGCTTAAACTGAATTGTTGGCAGTAAAAGTTGAAAATGACAAAAATATGTAGAACATGCAGGTCTTTAGCTGAAGCTGAAGAATAGTTGAAAAGTGGAAATTGGTTCAATAAATATGAATTTCATTGAAAAGTTGAAGAACACTATCACTAATAAAATATAATATAATATATAATAATAAAATTATTTTTGAAATACA
>NC_041333.1:6391546-6452801 GCF_004354835.1 Perca flavescens
GAGTGCTTATCAAGATGTTTTTATGTCAGAATCATGTTCAAGGTGCTCTAAACAGCTTCTTGTGGCGTGTAAAGCTTGTTTCCATCACTAAAATAGCTTTACATTCATTTCCTTCAAGAATCTCTTATAAAGAAGTTTCTATGTCAGAATCATGTGTAAGGTGCTCCAAACAGCTTCTTGTGGCGTGTAAAGCTTGTTTCCATCACTAAAACAGCTTTACAGTCATTTCGTACCAGGAGTGCTTATCAAGATGTTTTTATGTCAGAATCATGTTCAAGGTGCTCTAAACAGCTTCTTGTGGTGTGTAAAGCTTGTTTCCATCACTAAAATAGCTTTACAGTCATTTCCTTCAAGAATCTCTTATAAAGATGTTTCTATGTCAGAATCATGTTCAAGGTGCTCTAAACAGCTTCTTGTGGCGTGTAAAGCTTGTTTCCATCACTAAAATAGCTTTACAGTCATTTCCTTCAAGAATCTCTTATAGAGATGTTTTATGTCAGAATCAGAATCATGTTCAAGGTGCTCTTTAAACAGCTTCTTGTCAGAATCATGGCGTGTAAAGCTTTTTTCCATCACTAAAATAGCTTTACAGTCATTTCCTTCAGGAGTCTCTTATCAAGATGTTTTTATGTCAGAATCATGTTCAAGGTGCTCTAAAAACAGCTTCTTGTGGCGTGTAAAGCTTGTTTCCATCACTAAAATAGCTTTACAGTCATTTCCTTCAAGAATCTCTTATAAAGATGTTTTTATGTCAGAATCATGTTCAAGGTGCTCTAAAACAGCTTCTTGTGGCGTGTAAAGCTTGTTTCCATCACTAAAATAGCATTTTACAGTCATTTCCTTCAAGAATCTCTTATAAAGATGTTTTTATGTCAGAATCATCATGTTCTCTAAACAGGTGCGTGTAAACAGCTTCTTCATTTCCTTCAAGGCGTGTAAAGCTTGTTTCCATCACTAAAATAGCTTTTTTACAGTTTTTCAAAAAGCTTTCTCTTATAAAGATGTTTTTATGTCAGAATCATGTTCAAGGTGCTCTAAACAGCTTCTTGTGGCGTGTAAAGCTTGTTTTCCATCACTAAAATAGCTTTACAGTCATTTCCTTCAAGAATCTCTTTATAAGATGTTTTTATGTCAGAATCATGTTCAAGGTGCTCTAAACAGCTTCTTGTGGCGTGTAAAGTTTTGTTTCCACTAAACTAAAACATTTTTTACAGTCATTTCGTACCAGGAGTGCTTATCAAGATGTTTTTATGTCAGAATCATGTTCAAGGTGCTCTAAACAGCTTCTTTGTGGCATGTAAAGCTTGTTTCCATCACTAAAATACCTTTACAGTCATTTCCTTCAAGAATCTCTTATAAGATGTTTCTATGTCAGAATCATGTTCAAGGTGCTCAAACAGCTTCTTGTGGCGTGTAAAGCTTGTTTCCATCACTAAAACAGCTTTACAGTCATTTCCTTCAAGAATCTCTTATCAAGATGTTTTTATGTCAGAATCATGTTCAAGGTGCTCTAAAAACAGCTTCTTGTGGCGTGTAAAGCTTGTTTCCATCACTAAAATAGCTTTACATTCATTTCCTTCAAGAATCTTTATAAAGATGTTTCTATGTCAGAATCATGTTAAGGTGCTCTAAACAGCTTCTTGTGGCGTGTAAAGCTTGTTTCCATCACTAAAATAGCTTTTTACAGTCATTTTCTTCAAGAATCTCTTTATAAAGATGTTTTTATGTCAGAATCATGTTCAAGGTGCTCTAAAAGCTTTTTGTGGTGTAAAGCTTGTTTCCATCACTAAAATAGCTTGGCTTCAAGAATGCTGTAAAGCTTGTTTCCATCACTAAAATAGCTTTTACAGTCATTTTCTTAAAAAGAATTTCTTATAAGAAGTTTTATGTCAGAATCATGTTCAAGGTGCTCTAAAACAGCTTCTTGTGGCGTGTAAAGCTTGTTTCCATCACTAAAATAGCTTTACAGTCATTTCCTTCAAGAAAGAATCTCTTATAAAGATGTTTTTATGTCAGAATCATGTTCAAGGTGCTCTAAAACAGCTTCTTGTGGTGGTGTAAAGCTTGTTTCCATCACTAAAATAGCTTTTACAGTCATTTCCTTCAAGAATCTCTTATAAAGATGTTTTATGTCAGAATCATGTTCAAAGGTCTAAAAAAGCTTCAGCTTGTAAAGCTTGTTTCCATCACTAAAAAGTTTGTTTTCATTTCCTTCAAAAAATATGTTTTTTTTACAGTCATTTCCTTCAAGAATCTCTTATAAAGATCATTTTTATTTCAGAATCATGTTCAAGGTGCTCTAAACAGCTTCTTGTGGCGTGTAAAGCTTGTTTCCATCACTAAAATAGCTTTTTACAGTCATTTCCTACCAAGAATCTCTTATCAAGATGTTTTTTATGTCAGAATCATGTTCAAGGTGCTCTAAACAGCTTCTTGTGGCGTGTAAAGCTTGTTTCCATCACTAAAATAGCTTTACAGTCATTTCCTTCTTCAAGAATCTCTTATAAAGATGTTTTTATGTCAGAATCATGTTCAAGGTGCTCTAAACAGCTTCTGGTGGCGTGTAAAGTTTGTTTCCATCACTAAAATAGCTTTTTACAGTCATTTCCTTCAAGAATCTCTTATAAAGATGTTTTTATGTCAGAATCATGTTCAAGGTGCTAAAAACAGCTTCTTGTGGCGTGTAAAGCTTGTTTCCATCACTAAAATAGCTTTACAGTCATTTCCTTCAAGAATCTCTTATAAAGAGATGTTTTTCAGAATCATGTTCAAGCTCTAAATCATGTTCAAGGTGCTCTAAAACAGCTTCATTTGTGGCGTTTTTATGTAAATCATGTTGTTTCCATCACTTGTTTAAAACAGCTTTTACAGTCATTTTCAGGAGTCTTCTTATAAAGATGTTTTTATGTCAGAATCATGTTCAAGGTGCTCTAAACAGCTTCTTGTGGCGTGTAAAGCTTGTTTCCATCACTAAAATAGCTTTACAGTCATTTCCTTCAAGAATCTCTTATAAAGATGTTTCTTGTCAGAATCATGTTCAAAGGTGCTCTAAACAGCTTCTTGTGGCAAGTAAAGCTTGTTTCCATCACTAAAACAGCTTTACAGTCATTTCCTTCAAGAATCTCTTATCAAGATGTTTTTATGTCAGAATCATGTTCAAGGTGCTCTAAACAGCTTCTTGTGGCGTGTAAAAGCTTGTTTCCATCACTAAAATAGCTTTACAGTCATTTCCTTCAAGAATCTCTTATAGAGATGTTTTTATGTCAGAATCATGTTCAAGGTGCTCTAAACAGCTTCTTGTGGCGTGTAAAGCTTGTTTCCATCACTAAAATAGCTTTACAGTCATTTCCTTCAAGAATCTCTTATAGAGATGTTTTTATGTCAGAATCATGTTCAAGGTGCTCTAAACAGCTTTTTGGCGTGTAAAGCTTGTTTCCATCACTAAAATAGCTTTACAGTCATTTCCTTCAAGGATCTCTTATAAAGATGTTTTTATGTCAGAATCATGTTCAAGGTGCTCTCAAGGTGCTCTTAACAGCTTCTTGTGGCGTGTAAAGCTTGTTTCCATCACTAAAATAGCTTTACATTCATTTCCTTCAAATCTCTTATAAAGATGTTTTTATGTCAGAATCATGTTCAAGGTGCTCTAAACAGCTTCTTGTGGCGTGTAAAGCTTGTTTCCATCACTAAAAACAGCTTTACAGTCATTTCCTTCAAGAATCTCTTATAAAGATGTTTTTATGTCAGAATCATGTTCAAGGTGCTCTAAAACAGCTTTCTTGCTTGTTTCCATCACTAAAAGCTTTACAGTCATTTCCTTCAAGAATCTCTTATAAAGTTTTTATGTCAGAATTGTTTTCATCACTAAAAAATTTTTTTTTACAGCTTTTCATTTTCAAGAATCTCTTATCAAGATGTTTTTATGTCAGAATCATGTTCAAGGTGCTCTAAACAGCTTCTTGTGGCGTGTAAAGCTTGTTTCCATCACTAAAATAGCTTTACAGTCATTTCCTTCAAGAATCTCTTATAAAGATGTTTTTTTTGTCAGAATCATGTTCAAGGTGCTCTAAACAGCTTCTTGTGGCGTGTAAAGCTTGTTTTTCCATCTAAAAAAGCATTACAGTCATTTCCTTCAAGAATCTCTTATAAAGATGTTTTTATGTCAGAATCATGTTCAAGGTGCTCTAAACAAAGAGCTTGTTTTTTTATGTCAAGAAGAATTATGTTCAAGGTGCTGTTCAAAACAGCTTCTTGTGGCGTGTAAAGCTTGTTTCCATCACTAAAATTTTTTACAGTCATTTCCTTCAAGAATCTCTTATAAAGATGTTTTTATGTCAGAATCATGTTCAAGGTGCTAAAAACAGCTTCTTGTGGCGTGTAAAGCTTGTTTCCATCACTAAAATAGCTTTACAGTCATTTTCTTCAAGAATCTCTTATCAAGATGTTTTTCATGTCAGAATCATGTTCTAAAGGTGCTCTAAACAGCTTCTTTGGCGTTAAAAAAGCTTGTTTTCATCACTAAAATAGCTTTACAGTCATTTCCTTGAAGAATCTCTTATAAAGATGTTTCTATGTCAGAATCATGTGCAAGGTGCTACAAACTGCTTCTTGTGGCGTGTAAAGCTTGTTTCCACCACTAAAACAGCTTTACAGTCATTTCCTTCAAGAATCTCTCTTATAGAGATGTTTTTTGTCAGAATCATGTTCAAGGTCTCTAAACAGCTTCTTGTGGCGTGTAAAGCTTGTTTCCATCACTAAAATTTTTTTACAGTCAGAATCATGTTATAAAGGTGCTCTAAACATCATTTTAAGGTGCTCCAAACAAAGCTTGCTTTTCCATCACTAAAATAGCTTTACAGTCATTTCCTTCAAGAATCTCTTATAAAGATGTTTTTTATGTCAGAATCATGTTCAAGGTGCTCCAAACAGCTTCTTGTGGTGGTGTAAAGCTTGTTTCCATCACTAAAATAGCTTTACAGTCATTTCCTTCAAGAATCTCTTATAAGATGTTTTTATTTCAGAATCATGTTCAAGGTGCTCTAAACAGCTTCTTGTGGCGTGTAAAGCTTGTTTCCATCACTAAAACAGCATTACAGTCATTTCTTCACCAGAATGCTTATCAAGATGTTTTTATGTCAGAATCATGTTCAAGGTGCTCTAAACAGCTTCTTGTGGCGTGTAAAGCTTGTTTCCATCACTAAAAAATAGCTTTTTACAGTCATTTCCTTCAAGAATCTCTTATAAAGATGTTTCTATGTCAGAATCATGTTCAAGGTGCTCTAAAAACAGCTTCTTGTGGCGTGTAAAGCTTGTTTCCATCACTAAAACAGCTTTACAGTCATTTCCTTCAAGGAGTCTTATCAAGATGTTTTTATGTCAGAATCATGTTCAAGGTGCTCTAAACAGCTTCTTGTGGCGTGTAAAGCTTGTTTTCCATCACTAAAATAGCTTTACAGTCATTTCCTTCAAGAATCTCTTATAAAGATGTTTTTATGTCAGAATCATGTTCAAGGTGCTCTAAACAGCTTCTTGTGGCGTGTAAAGCTTGTTTCCATCACTAAGCTTTTTACAGTCATTTTACAGAATCTCTTTTAAAGATGTTTCTATGTCTTCAAGAATCTCTTATAAAGATGTTTTTATGTCAGAATCATGTTCAAGGTGCTTAAAAACAGCTTCTTGTCATGCGTGTCCAAAAGCTTTTTGTTTCCAGCTTGTTTAAAATAGCTTTACAGTCATTTCCTTCAAGAATCTCTTATAAAGATGTTTTTTATGTCAGAATCATGTTCAAGGTGCTCTAAACAGCTTCTTGTGTTTCCATGTAAAAGCTTGTTTCCATCACTAAAATAGAATTTTACAGTCATTTCCTTCAAGAATCTCTTATAAAGATGTTTTTATGTCAGAATCATGTTCAAAGGTGCTAAAAACAGCTTCTTGTGGCGTGTAAAGCTTGTTTTTCCATCACTAAAAATAGCTTTACAGTCATTTCCTTCAAGAATCTCTTATCAAGATGTTTTTATGTCAGAATCATGTTCAAGGTGCTCTAAACAGCTTCTTGTGGCGTGTAAAGCTTGTTTCCATCACTAAAATAGCTTTACAGTCATTTCCTTCAAGAATCTCTTATAGAGATGTTTTATTTCAGAATCATGTTCAAGGTGCTCTAAACAGCATCTTGCGGCGTGTAAAGCTTTTTCCATCACTAAAACAGCTTTACAGTCATTTCTTGTTTTCAAAAATCTCTTATAAAGATGTTTTTATGTCAGAATCATGTTCAAGGTGCTCTAAACAGCTTTCTTGTGGCGTGTAAAGCTTGTTTCCATCACTAAAATAGCTTTACAGTCATTTCCTTCAAGAATCTCTTATAAAGATGTTTCTATGTCAGAATCATGTTCAAGGTGCTCTAAACAGCTTCTTGTGGCGTGTAAAGCTTGTTTCCATCACTAAAATAGCTTTACAGTCATTTCCTTCCAGAATCTCTTATCAAGATGTTTTTATGTCAGAATCATGTTCAAGGTGCTCTAAACAGCTTCTTGTGGCGTGTAAATCTTGTTTCCATCACTAAAATAGCTTTTACAGTCATTTCCTTCAAGAATCTCTTATAAAGATGTTTTTATGTCAGAATCATGTTCAAGGTGTGCTCTTGTTTAAACAGCTTTTTTTGTGGTGTAAAGCTTGTTTCCATCACTAAAATAGCTTTACAGTCATTTCCTTCAAGAATCTCTTATAGAGATGTTTTTATGTCAGAATCATGTTCAAGGTGCTCTAAACAGCTTCTTGTGGCGTGTAAAGCTTGTTTCCATCACTAAAACAGCGTTACAGTCATTTCCTTCAGGAATCTCTCTCTTATAAAGATGTTTTTATGTCAGAATCATGTTCAAGGTGCTCTAAACAGCTTCTTGTGGCGTGTAAAGCTTGTTTCCATCACTAAAATAGCTTTACAGTCATTTCCTTCAAGAATCTCTTATAGAGATGTTTTTATGTCAGAATCATGTTCAAGGTGCTCTAAACAGCTTCTTGTGGCGTGTAAAGCTTGTTTCCATCACTAAAATAGCTTTACAGTCATTTCCTTCAAGAATCTCTTATAGAGATGTTTTTATGTCAGAATCATGTTCAAGGTGCTCTAAACAGCTTCTTGTGGCGTGTAAAGCTTGTTTCCATCATAACTAAAACAGTCATTTTACAGTCATTTGTCTTCAAGAATCTCTTATCAAGATGTTTTTATGTCAGAATCATGTTCAAGGTGCTCTAAACAGCTTCTTGTCAAGGCGTGTAAAAGCTTGTTTCCATCACTAAAATAGTTTTTACAGTCATTTCCTTCAAGAATCTCTTATAAAGATGTTTCTGTTGTCAGAATCATGTTCAAGGTGCTCTAAACAGCTTCTTGTGGTGTGTAAAGAATCATGTTCAAGGTGCTGTAAATCATGTTCAAGGTTCTTCTGGCTTGTAAAGCTTGTTTCCATCACTAAAATAGCATTACAGTCATTTCGTACCAGGAGTGCTTATAAAGATGTTTTTATGTCAGAATCATGTTCAAGGTGCTCTAAACAGCTTCTTGTGGCGTGTAAAGCTTGTTTCCATCACTAAAATAGCTTTACATTCATTTCCTTCAAGAATCTCTTATAAAGATGTTTTATGTCAGAATCATGTTCAACGTGCTCTAAAACAGCTTCTTGTGGCGTGTAAAGCTTGTTTCCATCACTAAAATAGCTTTACAGTCATTTCCTTCAAGAATCTCTTATAGAGATGTTTTTATGTCAGAATCATGTTCAAGGTGCTCTAAACAGCTTCTTGTGGCGTGTAAAGCTTGTTTCCATCACTAAAACAGCATTACAGTCATTTCCTACCAGAAGTGCTTATCAAGATGTTTTTATGTCAGAATCATGTTCAAGGTGCTCTAAACAGCTTCTTGTGGCGTGTAAAGCTTGTTTCCATCACTAAAATAGCTTTACAGTCATTTCCTTCAAGAAATCTCTTATAGAGATGTTTTTATGTCAGAATCATGTTCAAGGTGCTCTAAAACAGCTTCTTGTGTGTGTAAAGCTTGTTGTGGCATGTAAAAAGCTTGTTTCCATCACTAAAATAGCTTTACAGTCATTTCCTTCAAGAATCTCTTATAAAGATGTTTTTTTATGTCAGAATCATGTTCAAGGTGCTCTAAACAGCTTTCTTGTGGTGTAAAGCATTTGTTTCCATCACTAAAATAGCTTTACAGTCATTTCTTTCAAGAATCTCTTATAAAGATGTTTTTATGTCAGAATCATGTTCAAGGTGCTCTAAACAGCTTCTTGTGGCGTGTAAAGCTTGTTTCCATCACTAAAATAGCTTTATAGTCATTTCCTTCAAGAATCTTATATAAAGTTGTTCCAATGTCAGAATCATGTTCAAGGTGCTCTAAACAGCTTCTTGTGGCGTGTAAAGTGTTTCCATCACTAAAATAGCTTTACAGTCATTTCCTTCAAGAATCTCTTTATAAAGATGTTTTTATGTCAGAATCATGTTCAAGGTGCTAAAAACAGCTTCTTGTGGCGTGTAAAAAGCTTGTTTCCATCACTAAAATAGCTTTTTACAGTCATTTCCTTTCAAAATCTTCTTATAAAGATGTTTTTATGTCAGAATCATGTTCAAGGTGCTCTAAACAGCAGCTTTGTGGCGTGTAAAGCTTGTTTCCATCACTAAAATAGCTTTACAGTCATTTCCTTCAAGAATCTCTTATAAAGATGTTTTTATGTCAGAATCATGAATCATGTTGTAAAAGCTTGTCCATCACTAAAATAGCAAACAAGCTTCTTTGTTTTTTGTGTCAGAATCATGTTCAAGGTTGTTTCCATCACATAAAATAGCTTTACAGTCATTTCCTTCAAGAATCTCTTATCAAGATGTTTTTATGTCAGAATCATGTTCAAGGTGCTCTAAACAGCTTCTTGTGGCGTGTAAAGCTTGTTTCCATCACTAAAAAAATACTTTTTATTTCATTTCCTTCAAATCTCTTATAAAGATGTTTTATGTCAGAATCATGTTCAAGGTGCTCTAAACAGCTTCTTGTGGCGTGTAAAGCTTGTTTCCATCACTAAAATAGCTTTACAGTCATTTCCTTCAAGAATCTCTTATAAAGATGTTTTTATGTCAGAATCATGTTCAAGGTGCTCAAAAACTTCTTGTGGCGTGTAAAAAGCTTGTTTCCATCACTAAAATAGCTTTACAGTCATTTCCTTCAAGAAATCTCTTATAAAGATGTTTTATGTCAGAATCATGTTCAAGGTGCTAAAAACAGCTTCTTGTGTAAAGCTTGTTTCCATCACTAAAAAGCTTTTACAGTCATTTCCATCACTAAAATAGCTTTACATTCATTTCCTTCAAGAATCTTTTATAAAGATGTTTCTATGTCAGAATCATGTTCAAGGTGCTGTCAGAATCATGTTCAAGGTGCTTCTTTGTGGCGTGTAAAGCTTGTTTCCATCACTAAAATAGCTTTACAGTCATTTCCTTCAAGAATCTCTTATAAGATGTCAGAATATGTCAGAATCATGTGTGGCGTGTAAAGGTGCTCTAAACAGCTTCTTTGTGGCGTGTAAAAAGCTTGTTTCCATCACTAAAACAGCTTTACAGTCATTTGTTTTCCAGAAGTCTTATCAAGATGTTTTTATGTCAGAATCATGTTCAAGGTGCTCTAAACAGCTTCTTGTGGCGTGTAAAGCTTGTTTTCCATCACTAAAATAGCTTTACAGTCATTTCCTTCAAGAATCTCTTATAAAGATGTTTTTATGTCAGAATCATGTTCAAGGTGCTCTAAACAGCTTCTTTGTGGTGTGTAAAGCTTGTTTCCATCACTAAAATAGCTTTACAGTCATTTCCTTCAAGAATCTCTTATAAAGATGTTTTATGTCAGAATCATGTTCAAGGTGCTCTAAACAGCTTCTTGTGGCGTGTAAAGCTTGTTTCCATCACTAAAATAGCTTTTACAGTCATTTCCTTCAAGAATCTCTTATCAAGATGTTTTTATGTCAGAATCATGTTCAAGGTGCTCTAAACAGCTTCTTGTGGGTGTAAAGCTTGTTTGTTTCCATCACTAAAATAGCTTTTACAGTCATTTCCTTCAAGAATCTTATAAAGATGTTTCTATGTCAGAATCATGTTCAAGGTGCTCTAAACAGCTTCTTGTGGCGTGTAAAGCTTGTTTCCATCACTAAAATAGCTTTACAGTCATTACTTTCATTTAAAGATGTTTTTCAAGAATCTCTTATAAAGATGTTTTTATGTCAGAATCATGTTCAAGGTGCTCTAAACAGTTTCTTGTGGCGTGTAAAGCTTGTTTCCATCACTAAAATAGCTTTACAGTCATTTCCTTCAAGAATCTCTTATAAAGATGTTTTTTTATGTCAGAATCATGTTCAAGGTGCTCCAAACAGCTTCTTGTGGCGTGTAAAGCTTGTTTCCATCACTAAAATAGCTTTACAGTCATTTCCTTCAAGAATCTCTTATAAAGATGTTTTTATGTCAGAATCATGTTCAAGGTGCTCTAAACAGCTTCTTGTGGCGTGTAAAGCTTGTTTCCATCACTAAAATAGCTTTACAGTCATTTCCTTCAAGAATCTCTTATAAAGATGTTTTATGTCAGAATCATGTTCAAGGTGCTCTAAAACAGCTTCTTGTGGCGTGTAAAGCTTGTTTCCATCACTAAAATAGCTTTACAGTCATTTCCTTCAAGAATCTCTTAAGATGTTTTTATGTCAGAATCATGTTCAAGGTGCTCTAAACAGCTTCTTGTGGCGTGTAAAGCTTGTTTCCATCACTAAAATAGCTTTACAGTCATTTCCTTCAAGAATCTCTTATAAAGATGTTTCTATGTCAGAATCATGTTCAAGGTGCTCTAAACAGCTTCTTGTGGCGTGTAAAGCTTGTTTCCATCACTAAAAAATGTTTTTTACAGTCATTTCCTTCAAGAATCTCTTATAAAGATGTTTTTATGTCAGAATCATGTTCAAGGTGCTCTAAACAGCTTCTTTCATGTTCAAAAGCTTGTTTTGTCCATCACTAAAAAGCTTGTTTCCATCACTAAAAAGCTTTTGTGGCGGTGTAAAGCTTGTTTCCATCACTAAAATAGCATTACAGTCATTTCCTTCAAGAATCTCTTATAAAGAAGTTTTATGTCAGAATCATGTTCAAGGTGCTCTAAACAGCTTCTCTTGTGTGTAAAGCTTGTTAATCACTTGTTTCCATCACTAAAAAATATGTTTTTACAGTCATTTCCTTCAAAAATCTCTTATAAAAGATGTTTTTATGTCAGAATCATGTTCAAGGTGCTCTAAACAGCTTCTTGTGGCGTGTAAAGCTTGTTTCCATCACTAAAATAGCTTTACAGTCATTTCCTTCAAGAATCTCTTATAGAGATGTTTTTATGTCAGAATCATGTTAAACATGCTCTAAAACAGCTTCTTGTGGCGTGTAAAGCTTGTTTCCATCACTAAAATAGCTTTTTACAGTCATTTCCTTCCAGAATCTCTTATCAAGATGTTTTTATGTCAGAATCATGTTCAAGGTGCTCTAAACAGCTTCTTGTGGCGTGTAAAGCTTGTTTCCATCACTAAAATAGCTTTACAGTCATTTCCTTCAAGAATCTCTTATAGAGATGTTTTTATGTCAGAATCATGTTAAAAGGTGCTCTAAACAGCATCTTGGCGTGTAAAGCTTGTTTCCATCACTAAAATAGCTTTACAGTCATTTCCTTCAAGAATCTCTTATAAAGATGTTTTTATGTCAGAATCATGTTCAAGGTGCTCTAAACAGCTTCTTGTGGCGTGTAAAGCTTGTTTCCATCACTAAAACAGCTTTACAGTCATTTCCTTCAAGAAGTGCTTATCAAGATGTTTTTATGTCAGAATCATGTTCAAGGTGCTCTAAACAGCTTCTTGTGGCGTGTAAAGCTTGTTTCCATCACTAAAATAGCTTTACAGTCATTTCCTTCAAGAATCTCTTATAAAGAAGTTTCTATGTCAGAATCATGTGTAAGGTGCTCTAAACAGCTTCTTGTGGCGTGTAAAGCTTGTTTCCATCACTAAAATAGCTTTACAGTCATTTCCTTCAAGAATCTCTTATAGAGATGTTTTATGTCAGAATCATGTTCAAGGTCTCTAAAACAGCTTCTTGTGGCGTGTAAAGCTTGTTTCCATCACTAAAATAGCTTTACATTCATTTCCTTCAAGAATCTCTTATAAAGATGTTTTATGTCAGAATCATGTTTAAGGTGCTCTAAACAGCTTCTTGTGGCGTGTAAAGCTTGTTTCCATCACTAAAATAGCTTTACAGTCATTTCCTTCAAGAATCTCTTATAAAGATGTTTTTATGTCAGAATCATGTTCAAGGTGCTCTAAACAGCTTCTTGTGGCGTGTAAAGCTTGTTTCCATCACTAAAATTAAGATGTTTTGTCAGTCATTTCTTCTTACCTTGTTTCCATCACTAAAGTGCTTATCAAGATGTTTTTATGTCAGAATCATGTTCAAGGTGCTCTAAACAGCTTCTTGTGGCGTGTAAAGCTTGTTTCCATCACTAAAATAGCTTTACAGTCATTTCCTTCAAGAATCTCTTATAAAGATGTTTCTATGTCAGAATCATGTTCAAGGTGCTTTAAACAGCTTCTTGCGGGGTGTAAACTTGTTTCCATCACTAAAAAAGGTTTACAGTCATTTCCTTCAAGAATCTCTTATAAAGATGTTTCTATGTCAGAATCATGTTCAAGGTGCTCTAAACAGCTTCTTGTGGCGTGTAAAGCTTGTTTCCATCACTAAAACAGCGTTACAGTCATTTCGTACCAGGAGTGCTTATCAAGATGTTTTTACCAAAAGGCCTCAGATTAAACTGACCTCTGGATACAGGACACACATGTGCTCAGAGACAAAGGAACATGTGACCAAGACAAAGGAATCTTGGCCTCCATGTAAACCCCAAAGCCGGGGTAATTCACACCTCTATGCGAAAAGCCAGCCAGAAGGGAAACTCCTCACAGCTGGCAGGAAGTCAAATGACTACAAAAGTGTAGTTTTCACCCTTTCAAGAGTTTTGAGTCTTCCTATTGGTTCAGCGGGACCATAAACACAGCAGGTTGGTTTTAACCTATAAATAACCTGACCCTAGGAAACTCCCCCGTCTTCACTTGCAACTCAGTTGCTGAAAGGAGGCGCGCAAGCGCTTGTGTTAAACTTCCATTTTCTGGAGAGAGTGGATTTTATTTCGGTGGATCCTTGAAAACACACCAGTGTTTTCATATCTGCAGTGAGAAGGAAACCACGTTTTTCTTCTCAAAGTCAACTAAACTTGCCCCTTGCTGCTTTTTTGGAGGGAAGTTTCTCCGTGGCAGCTGACGAGCGCCAGGGACCCGTTCCGTTTCATTTCTGGACAGAAACAAACGGACTGAACACACCGTAAGAAGGCTTACGTCTGGGCAGAGATAAGTAGTGTGTTTATTATTGAGCAAAAGGGGTTCGCTACCATTGTTGCCATTAATGTGATCTGATTTAATCATGTACTGGTCCATATGTGATTATTAATCTTGTCTGTGAATGTATAAATTGATCACTATACTCGTTGATTTATGTTGTGTTAAGTAGCTGGGTATAACTGTAATCGCTACCTGCTGAAATCCCTCCTTTCAGGAGTTTAGTTACTGTCTGCGATAGAATCGCGAAAATCAGCTGTTAGTCACTGAATTAGTTATAGTGACGTTCTCCTCAGCAAAACAAAGTCTCAGTCTGTCCTAAACCACACGTTAGCCCAGACCTGAGTGGCTGAGGGGAACTGGGTCATTATCGATAACTAAAGATCAGAGTGCCCCCTTTTTTCTTTACTCTTCTTCTCTTTCTTCTCTCTCTCTAACACACACACACACACACACACACGACACAGGCTAGCCGCGTAGCTCCCGAGCTAACGCTGTAGGCTAGCTTCACACGTGGAATTGGCTTACGTTGGTATAGAGCTAACACAGGAACTAGCTACCATACCAGCTAAGCGTGCGCGTTGCCTAGCAACCCCCGGCTTCTTCATCCCCTGCCCGTGCACCCAGCACCACTACCGCCCTCTTGAGGCTAAATAGTTTGTGCAGCTCACAGGAGTAGCCATTTTTGGAGTTGTTTGATGTGTTAGAACTACGATCGACACCGCCCCTCCCTTTTCACTCATTCCCTCTCACACACAATATGGAGCTAACAGAGTCTCAATAAAGATAAATGCACACACTACATTCACACATGCACACACAGGATTCATACATGCACACACAGGATACACAAATGCGCACAAAATTCACAAATACACAAAAAAAATTTAAAAAGCACAGAAGATTCACAAATGCACAGAAAATTCACAAATGCACAGAAAATTCAAAAATGCACAGAAAATTCATAAATGCAAACAAAATTTACAAATGCACACAACATTCACAAATGCACAGGACAAGATTCACAAATGTATTTCTGATGCACACACAAATAAATCTTGATTTACAAACTGCTTGCGGTCTGTTAACTTCCCTGCATTTGTGTGTGAATTTTGAGACTCCCCTGACGTGGCTCGACTCACACACAAATGCCTTTTTTTAAACAGATCTGCAACCAATCAGATGGCTCCCTTATTTTAGCCAATCACAAGAACGCACCCCACGTGGGGGATTGTTTACTCATAAGCCAATCACGAACGCGTTCGCACAGCGCTACGTGCCTGTGGTGCGGGCTAGCGCGGTCACGGTGGAGTTCAGTCAGTTGGTTGAGCCCTCAATATGGCTTCTGGCAACGACAGGGGAGCGGTAAGTATAACTTAACGTGTTTAGTTAGTTATCTCCTTGTTATGAGATGTTGTTTAATTGTTAATGTTAACCGGTTTAATTGTGCAACTATCATCATAAGCTAGCGAGCTGAGCTAGCGAGCTACGCTAGCGCGTCTGCATGCTAATAGGGTCAGGCTAGTATC
Source organism: Perca flavescens (assembly GCF_004354835.1). NCBI lineage: Eukaryota > Metazoa > Chordata > Actinopteri > Perciformes > Percidae > Perca > Perca flavescens. The sequence goes on from NC_041333.1 coordinate 6,406,503, forward strand.
TTTCCATAAAGGTGAAATTTTTATGAATTAAGTGACTGTTTGACAGGGTCTGTCGCCCCAAGCCGAGGTAGCAGCTTGGGCTTTTGTGCGGTTATTGGCCCGGGAGCTGCGTTGTATGTGAAACCGGCATAAGATGAAGCTGAAGTTGGCCTCCAATTCACAGCTTGTGATTCTGTATTTAAGGGGAAAGCTAAGAAAACATTTACAGACAGCAAGTAAATACAATTTAAATATCTATTTCTCTCTATCCTTTAGGAATCACTGAAGCGTGAAATCCTTCAGAGATTGCATGACCGACTGCTACACATCTTGGAGAGGCAGCCTCTCGACATGGAAGGGTTACATTTTGTTTGCCATCAGAATTTAGTTTTATTAAGTGCTCTGGATGACGCAGTGAATGTAGGAGAAGAATTACTGTCTGCACTTACAAATTTAAGTACTGTTATCCAACAGGAGATGGAGAATGAGCAGACATTTATAACACTGGATTTGCAGAAGGGCTTTTGTGGGCGTCCACGATTGACAACGTCAGTAGAGACCCTCACACATCTTCTAGAACTTGGGCTGCCATCAAAATGCATCGCTAGACTCCTTGGTGTGTCGAGAGCTACACTTTTTAGGCGGATGGCTGAAAATAATCTATCTATATCTGCCTCATACAGTGGCTGCAGTGACGATGAATTGGACTCATTGATAACAGGAATTAAGAGCACAATGCCAGATGCTGGGTGCAGAGTAGTCAAAGGTGCTCTACTTGCACAGGGACACAGAGTGCAATGGGACAGAGTGTATGCATCCATGCATTGCGTGGACAGTGTAGGTGTACTTTCCAGGATGACTCGTCTGAGATGTGTGGTGAGGAGGACGTACACAGTTCCTTACCCAAAGTAGATGGTGCCCATTGACACCAATCACAAGCTCATCAGGTATGTCTGTACACTATCTGTATCTGTTTAGTTCGTTTTTGTTTCTAGTTGTGTATCTGGCATTGTGTATATTGTATCACATCAACCAGAGTAATAGATCACAGAGTTATGTAGTGTGTTTTGGACTTACTACTTGTCTGATTTATTTTAATCTAGGTACAACTTTGTTATCTTTGGGGGAATAGATGGCTATTCAAGAAAGGTAAGAATTCCTTTCAAGGACAAAGAACTGCAAAATGTTACTGACTGACCCCGTTTTAAGCATGGAAGATTTTTTTATTCTCATACGTTTTTAGTTTATTTTCTGTACAAACAGGTGGTGTTCCTTAGAAACAAATATATTTGACTTCAATGGTTTTCTGTCATCCAGCAGTGTAGCCTACCCCTAGGGTCATTCCATACCAACTCAGGAACCTCCTAATTCATAATTTGAAAAATTCATAATTTGAAAAAGTCAGAATTAGCCGGTCTTTGCAAATACGTGTAGCAAATGTCCTAATGGTCTCTTGGATGTTCATGACAAATGTAAAAAATAAACAACTGGTTAGCCTTGGCATACACAGCATCCCATACACAAGTCCTGTAGATTTTAATAGCCTTTTCACTTGAATGGTTTCAGGAAAGTCAATTACATGAACTTGACTTTGCAAAGTCGTATTGAACGTATTACGTATTATTCTGTTAACTTTGAGGGTGTACTTTTAACCTTTAACAATTTTCCTGTCAAGTTTACATCTGTCCCATTCAGCAGTTTTATCAGTGCTGAACTCTTTATTATGAACTGAACTAAAATTAACTGTTTTGATGATTTCTCATGTCATGAGATCCCATTATAAATTGAATGAGTCAATAGTTCTTACTGTTCCACCTGTCATTTAAGCATTGTTTTACCCCTTCAGAACTTTGTCAGCTGACTTATTTTACAGGGGAAAATAAATTCTTGACAGTATTGATGTATTATTCTATTTGTTATTGTATATGTAGATGATGTACCTCAAGGTAGCAGACAACAACCGATCTGATACACACCTGGCATTCTTCAATGAAGCTGTGAATGAGCATGGGTTTCCTCTGAGGTAGTGATGTTATTTAATTGTAATTATTATTGTTATTGCGTAAATTTGAGGCTACCCTCGAACGGCTCCATCAGATGAAAAAAAAAAAAAACACTCAAACTTATTATTGCAGATATAGTAGTGCTTTGCAGTTGGTTCAAAGTAGCATAGTCTGAACACATGCTTGGACCTACAAGTGGACATAATCAGCATCACTAAATTGCATCTGAAACTTGTATAAGCTCATTAACTTGTATAAGCTCATTAGCACATCTATGTACTAACTATGTATGTGTTAAAGATGACATTACAGAATTCTCAATGGTCTTACTCTTTCACATGACATGGGCTACTTTTTAAATTGTTGTCTCTAACATGAATCAACTACAGTATGTTGTAACCTCACACATAGGCCTCCATGACAGTATTTTTCTTTCTTAAATAAGTTATCAGAAAAGCTACAACAATTGTCAATTGTTCCATAATCTAACTTGTACAATGGATATAGAAAAAGTTGAGAATCAAAAACAAATCAGCTGAACTTCAAAGTTGAGTGTTTTTAACTATTTTGAAGTGTTTGCTACATTGGACAATTTAAGGAAAGCTACACTAAATAATAAACATAATTCAGAACATTCATTCAAAATTCTCCCCTTTTAAAACTACTGGTTTAAGAAATAAAAATGTTATTGTGTTATTTACTTAATATAAAGAGTAACAAACCAAAGCCCTTTAGTGAAAACTCAGAGTAAGTTAAGCCAGAGATGAGGGAAACTCTGGGTTTTCAGTTTCAGAGACCGAGATCAGATAAACCTTAGGGGTTTCTCTCCTCCTGCAGAGCCTGAAGCAGTTGTCCGATATTTCCTTTTTTTTGTCTATTTTTATTTTTTTTAAAACAAAGCTGCCCTAATTCTTTATAACACTGACTCTGTGGACATTAAGGCAGCTGTCAGGTCAACAGTTGCACTGAGACGCTTACTGTGAGCTACATTACTGCAGCAGCCTAATCACTGTTAAACTAATCTCTATAAAACTAATCAATGAACAGTAATCTTTCATATTGTAGATGCACTGATTCGAACATTCTTATCATAGTTATCATGTTGGATATGATACATGTGACATTTCTGAGTGAGGCTGGCAGTGGTGCAGCAGAAACAAATAAAAGTAATTTAAAAGTGAGATTTTCATTCTTAGCTGCATAGCCTGAATGTGTTGACAGCATTTCATAAAATAAAAAATTTTATCAATTTAAAATAGAACTTTACAGTCAGTTTGAACCTAGACACCTCTTCCACTGCAAAAAAAAAATCATTAATAGGCTAACCTTCTGGGGCGGACTGTTACTTTACAATCTGTCTATGAGTAGGCTAAACTATGTCTAATGTGTTTGATTAGTATTTTTATGTTCAATTATTGCCACCTGCATTTTGTCCCTTCATATTACAAATTAATAAACAGGCCTTTAGCCTTTTTAAAATAAATGTAATGGGCTCTAGGAAAATTCCAGCTCTTTATCATTCATTAAGGAAAGTCCAGTCTTGTAAATGATGAATGAGCAACGCTGTATTAAAACTACTAATGTTAACGTATTGATCCTCCACTCCTGCATTTTAACGTGAATAGCCTATCATGGTCCGCGTTGGCACACATTCATTTTTTTCCCACTCCACCCGATTTAAAATGGAGGCTCTGCCATGGTGAATCGTAGTATCGGGGCTCCAGTGATGATGTTTTTTTTTGTTATCCCCACACACGCGTTTTCATCAGGTTCAACATACTAAGAGTTGACTGAACTAATTCTGATCAGCTGTTCTGGAACTTGGAGTTTCACATATCACTCAGTTTTTTAAGCCTGCTTTCTGAAACGGGGCCCAGTAATCTTGCTTATTTACCAGTTTAAGAAAGAAACAATTGAAGTTACTTATATTTCTCATTATACTTTGTGAGCACCTACAGATCAATTATACTACATACAGTACATAGACCTGTCAGACAATATTGTATTACTAAATTATGCAAAAATGCAGGAAAATTTAAAGGATTCACGTATTATTTGTTGGCACTTCTGCATAATTGTGTCCTTGATGAGATCTAAAATTCATGTTTTATTTTCAGAGTGAGAGGAGATCACGGAGGAGAAAATGTGGGGATAGCGGAATTAATGTTCTCAGTTCGTGGAACTGACATTAACCGCTTCATTGCGGGGAAAAGCGTACACAATCAGTGGTGAGTTAAACTTAATTTTGGAAGCCTAAAGGTATTATTTATTAAGATGCCTACCATAAGCAATTGTAAGAACAGACAATATCCTCACCAAAAAAATCTACTGGCCATGATCGCAAATATAAAAAATAAAAAACTTTTAGAATTTAATTTATAGTATTAACTCCCATGTCAGTTGATTTCTATTAAAATGTATACAATAATCAATTTGAAACATGGCCATTTATTCAGTGGCTGGGGAAAAGTTAAGTTATTCAAAGGATCTTAAAGGACACATTATGAAAAATGTATTTTCCCCTTTTTTTTTTCTTTAATACAGGATTGAGCGCCTCTGGCGTGATTTGTTCATGAGTGTTACAGGAGTGTATTACAATATCCTGCACTCTCTTGAGGACGAACACCTTCTTGACATCAGCAATGGCCTACACATATTCTGCTGCCACTATGTTTTCCTACCGCGCATTCAGGCAAGCCTAGATGTCTTCAGTGATGCGTGGGACAACCATCCCATCAGGACTGAGCAGAACCTGACACCAAATCAGTTGTGGCAGGTGGGCCAGGCCCTTAACCCCGTTGCAGATCCTGATTCTGAGGTAAATAATGCTTAGTAATGTTGAGCCTAAATCAAAAAAAAGACAAATGCCAAAAAAATGCAAGCAAGAATAGGATTGTTTTGTGCACCTCTAGTGAAGTGACAAGAATCTGAGCATAGCCAGAGCCCTGTTTCAGAAAGCAGGCTTAACAAACTGAGCTTATCCCTGAGCTCTGAGTTCATGTTGTGTTTAAAGAAATTATGTAAAACCGACGATCAGCAGATAATGGAAAAACTCACGCCTATCCAACATAACTACCATATAAATGTTCCAATCAGTGCAACTACCATAAAGAAAGATTCGTTCATTGGTTTTATACAGATTAGTTTAGTGATTAGGCTACTACAGTAGGCCTAATTTTGCTGTTTCAGTGCAACTGTTGCCAACCTGACAGCTGCCTTAATGTCCACATAGTCAGTGTTATAAAGGATAGTGTAGCCTAACGATTTTATTCTGTGCTGAAGAGAAATCCACGTTGTCCCGAGATTCTCTGTTATCGATGACATGTTACCGCTTTATTAATCATGAAGCGGTCATGCTCAAGATCATGTTTGGGTAAAAAAAAAAACTAACCGGGATTTCAATGTTTCTAAAGACGTATATGCGTTCAGATATGTGCTTTGATAGCGACATTATGAATGAGGAAAACTGCGTTTGTTCACAGCGTAAGTTGCGAGGGTTACTGATCTAGAGTTTATCTGATCTTGCTCTCTGAAACTGAAAACCCAGTTTCCCCTCATCTCAGGCTGAACACTGTTTTCACTAAACCCGCTTTCTGAAACAGGGCTCAGGTCTTTTTTTGGTCTTGAATATGTAATTACCTTCACATTTTAACAGTGATTCATTTTTCTATATGGTCTGAAATGATTACCTGTTTTTGTTATAAGTAGTGATATGGGCACAAGTGTAAATTTGTTCAATAACATTTAATATGCCTAATTTTTATACACACGTCTTTGTCAGGGAATACCCATCCCAGAGATTCAATGGGAGGAGAGTGGCTACACAAATGAGCCTCATTCCGGGGTCAATATCCCTGAACTGGACAGTCCTCTTTTGGATCTGGAAATGATGGCACTGCGAGACAACATGGATCCATTGCAGCAATCTGACTGTTTCGGGGCAGATATATACATCAACACTGTCCAATACGTTGAGAACTTAATTGAGGCAAGATAAGAGCTAGGGCTGCCACCTCTTAGTCGATTAGTCATTTTTTATGCTTATTCATGCTTTTTTTCATTACTTATTTCCAAGAAACTTCTGAGCACATTTATGGTAAACAAAAGATTCAAAGTGGTGCTTTTGCAGGATTAATTGTGGAGAAACTCCATTTTACAGATGCTTAATTAACTACATTTATATTGTGCTTTTCTAGTCTTAACCACCTCTCAAAGCGCACAGCTCTGTCAATTAAATCAACTAATCAATTAGTTGACAAAATCGTATGTTAGTCGTCTAAGAATTTCTTTAGTCGAGGACAGCCCTAATAAGAGCATGTGGCTCTCTTGGCACTTTCCAGTGGCCTCCTGTGACTTGGACCAAAATTTCATGGAGCGTTGATTTAATAGTATGAAATGTACTTTTTTTACTTGCACTTTGCATGCTATGTGAATAAGACATGTTAATAAAGAACTGATTTACGGTTTTAAAAATTCCTGTATTTTTTAACATTTGTCCCTGTAACGGTGGTGAAAACATTTTTGGAATTTGTCCAATATTGATTGAGAAGGCAATTTAAATGGCTACATGAACCAGGGCATAAAGAATAAGACCATACAAATGCTTGTTTAACACCTTTAATGTTGTTCAAGGGAACATAAAATTCTTGTGTAAATTTATCAAATGTAGCAGTACAGTTGTATTTACAACACATCACTGTAAAGGGATAACAAATTTAGACAAATTTGCTTTACAAAACCAACAGTGTTAGGTGTACACACGGTCATTTAGAACATTACTGTAAAAGGGCAACAGTAATATTGGAGAAACTGGTATCTACCTCAACATCTGAATGTATTAAACATGTACTAGCTGTATAAACTGTTCAATAATTACAACTAAATGTATATGGAAGTCTGAGCTTAATGAACTAGAGAGGCCAAGAAAGCTGCCACAGCTCTCAAAGAGATCTTTATATGATCCAAGCTCATTGCACTGCAGAGGACATCACAAAAGAACACTAGCAGCTAGATTAAGAACATGAAAATCACTAAAAAGAACTTTAGAAAAAAAAACACAGGCTAAAGCCAATCACCAAACCAACTCAAAAGTATTTGACAGGTGAAGGTGGTGCCTGACAAGTAGAATAGTCAAACTTTATAACGTTAATGGTGCATAAATTTACGGTGGCCGAGACGGTTCAACACAAACGCAAAAGCCACAACACAAACGCAAAAGCCACAACACAAACCCAAAAGCCACAACACAAACGCAAAAGCCACAACACAAACGCAAAAGCCACAACACAAACCCAAAAGCCACAACACAAACGCAAAAGCTACAACACAAAGGCAAAAGCCACAACACAAACGCAAAAGCCACAACACAAACCCAAAAGCCACAACACAAACGCAAAAGCCACAACACAAATGCAAAAGCCACAACACAAACGCAAAAGCTACAACACAAACGCAAAAGCCGCAACACAAACGCAAAAGCCGCAACACAAACGCAAAAGCCGCAACACAAACGCAAAAGCCACAACACAAACGCAAAAGCTACAACACAAAGGCAAAAGCCACAACACAAACGCAAAAGCCACAACACAAACGCAAAAGCCACAACACAAACGCAAAAGCCACAACACAAACCCAAAAGCCACAACACAAATGCAAAAGCCACAACAGAAACGCAAAAGCCGCAACACAAACGCAAAAGCCGCAACACAAACGCAAAAGCTACAACACAAATGCAAAAGCCACAACACAAATGCAAAAGCCACAACACAAATGCAAAAGCTACAACACAAATGCAAAAGCCACAACACAAATGCAAAAGCTACAACACAAATGCAAAAGCCACAACACAAATGCAAAAGCTACAACACAAATGCATAAGGGACAACAAAAGTGAGTGACAACAGAAGTCAGCGTATGAGCAGGAGGAAATGTCTTGCATGTTTGAGAAGTAATTGAAATAGGGTTCCTTGCTAATTAGGATTACCGTACTGTTGCTATGTGAGTGTCACAAATAAGCAATGTTGTTCAATATCTTTGTATTTTCATATATGTACTCTCCATATAGGCTACAAAGGAAAGTGTGTGTGTGCCTATTTGTAGGGGTAAGACTAAGGACATGCAACAAAACCATAAACCATAGAACAATAGACTGTACAAATGGTAATATACAGTCTATGAACAAACCCTTTTACATGGCTTTAAATACAGTGTAAACACAGGAGTCCACAGTCTGAATTCTATTTATTTTTATTAGTAAGCACGAAGCAAGGTCATTTTTAAATTTCTGGGTTTATTTCATTCAGACCAACCCATGTATGTGTGTATGTATGACATATAACGCCCCTAACACTATAATAGGCAGCATATTGAAGGTAAAACAATTAGCATTCACTTTAAACATCTGTTTACAGTAAACATAACCACACACACACACACACACACACACACTTTCCAAACCAACAGTATCGAGGGAATTTGCCACTGGGATCTGATCGCTAACCAGATATATACGGTTAACAAGTTACAAGCATGTAACAGTGGGATATAATATTTGTGTGATTTAAACAGCTTCACTAAACTTGACAAACTTTTGACTTTAAACGTAGGACTCGCGGGTAAAAGACGCTGGGCGCCATTTAGATAACGTTACAGCTGTAGCTTTGTAGCCTAAATAGCAGAGTACATATGAAAATAAAAAAAGATATTGAACAATGCTGCTTATTTGTGACAAACACATTGTGACAGTAATCATAATGAGCAAGGAACCATGTTTCACTTACTTCTCAAACAAACAAGAACTTTCCTCCTCCGGCTCCGTTTGTCAACCACATGCTTAAGCTTCCAGCTTATGTATTTATATTGTGGCTTTTGCGTTTGTGTTGTAGCTTTTGCGTTTGTGTTGTGGCTTTTGCGTTTGTGTTGCTTGGCTTTTGTGTTGTGCTTTTGTAGCTTTTGCTTTGTGTTGTGCTTGTGTTGTAGCTTTTGTATTTGTGTTTTAGTTTTTGCATTTGTGTTGTGGCTTTTGCGTTTGTGTTGTGGCTTTTGCGTTTGTGTTGTAGCTTTTGTATTTGTGTTTTAGTTTTTGCATTTGTGTTGTGGCTTTTGCGTTTGTGTTGTGGCTTTTGCGTTTGTGTTGTAGCTTTTGCGTTTGTGTTTTGGCTTTTGCGTTTGTGTTGTAGCTTTTGCGTTTGTGTTGTGGCTTTTGCGTTTGTGTTGTAGCTTTTGTATTTGTGTTTTAGTTTTTGCATTTGTGTTGTGGCTTTTGCGTTTGTGTTGTGGCTTTTGCGTTTGTGTTGTAGCTTTTGCGTTTGTGTTTTGGCTTTTGCGTTTGTGTTGTAGCTTTTGCGTTTGTGTTGTGGCTTTTGCGTTTGTGTTGTAGCTTTTGTATTTGTGTTTTAGTTTTTGTGTTTGTGGTGTGGCTTTTGTATTTGTGTTGAACCGTCTCGGCCACCGTATAAATTAGCAGGAATTGCCCTTTTAAGTGACTCCATTTCAAAAGAGTGACTGAGTGCAAGAAGTTGATGACATTTATACCTACACAAGTCCAAAGCCAGAACTTATGGAACTGAGGGCCATCATCAAGTCCTGGTGAAAAATCTTGTAGGTCTGGTAGTGGCTGGGGAGCTTCAACTTGAAGAAGCAGGTGAGAGCCACTGGATAAGTTGAGGTTACAACCTCAACATTGAGTTTTGTTGTTGGCAGTTCCCACCCCACCCAAAACTTCATCAGGTGACGCAGCACATCTGGTGGCGCTATGGAAGAGAAAATTGTACACTTCCAAATATCAGTGCTGAACTTACTTTACAAAAGTAAAATCCTTGTAGTCTCTTCCTCTCCTAGTTTAGAACATCAAAAGGATTACTTTAAATGCTGCTGTAAATACTGTGGAATGTAAACAAAGTATGACGTTTAATTTACCAATTTTATGTGCATTTGTTTCTTTTCATCTCAGTGTGAGCTGGGCTTTACTGTTTCTGTCAAACATTCACATCTTCTATCCCTGTGCTGTTGTAAAGCACACAGCAGACAAAGAGGAGGGACAGAAACATTTGACAATTTGACAATAAAACAGTAAACTAGCTCACACGGAGATAAAATGAAACACAAATGTACATAAAACGTGGTAAATATGAAGAACCACTTTATTATTGTAGCAACTGGGATTGTTATGAGGAAACAATTGTGTGAATTAAGAGGAGAATGAAAAATAAGGAAATAAAGACCATTTACAGTATTACCTTCCTCTATGAATTTTCTCAAAAATCCAGTGACAAGACTGATTTTCTCCAATGGAACAGTGTCGTCCTCATCCTCGTCGCTGTCAAAGTTAGGTTGTGGCCAGGTAATGTTCTGGATCACGGTCTACAAGGGATCAAATATAAACCTATCATGTCAGGATTGAAACTTTTAATAAATGTTGCAAAGTGATCTCAAAATTGTAGTGATCTTTTTATGAATGAACAATCTATTTCTGTCACATAAGTAACACAACTTTAACATGACTAAAATAAACCTTTCATTTTAGATGTCTGAGCTACAGAGCGCTGGAGGGGAGTAAAAAGTGTTTTGCAGTGAAAAAGTAGCTGCTTGCTCTCAATGGCTGGATGTGGATGTTGAGTTGGCCAACTTCTCCAGATATTTCTCATGCTAGATATCTGGCTGGTGTTGGCGATGTGTCGGGGTGCCATTTTGATGAGTCGTTGAGTAGTTCACACATAGCTGCCAAACGCCGATCGATCACTGACGATCGACAAGCTGCAAATTGGGCTAAAAATTGTGTAGTGTGAACTAGGCTTTACCTGTGGGTTAAGCTCCTCACTTGACTCCCTTGGGAAAATGAAGGGGTGGACATCTGGCCTATCAGAAAGAAGTGGCCAGATTCCTGTTTGTTTAAGGCCTTTCCGTATTTGTTTAATTGGCTGTTTAACACGGTGAAGTACCTGCAGACAGAATTGACAGGACAGAAGGTAACTATTTTATAGGAAAGAGACTGTAGGCACAGATGTAACATGAGTTACATGGCCAACCTCCAATATAAATACTAACAAGGTAATTTATAAAATAATTACTGCATGTGAAAGCAGTTCCTGGAACAGCCAGACACGATTGGTGGAGGTTGGAAATGGAAGATCCCAGGACAGGCAAAGATCAGTCACTTTGGTGTTTTCTTCTGCAGTAAGTTCACCATTCTTCAGCTAAAGCAGGTACACATTCACAAAAGGCAATCACCAGGCAATCCACAAAAAGGCAAAGTGTACAATAAAAATAAATAACATCTGGAGTAAATAACAGACATGAAAAGCTTTGGAAATCACAAAATGTCTCAGCACAGCCACGTGTGTGACATGAACAAAAATGTAGTAATTCATATAAATGCAATGCGTAACCAAGTTACTCACCAAACCAATTGTTTCACGATGGTCAATATCAGGACAGTCCTCCAGTGTCAGAGCTGCTGCTGCAGTGTCAATGCTCTCACCAGTCAATAGGGTCACCACAGGCAAACTGAGTCCAGAGAAGCTGAACCCACCATGCAGGAAAGAATGACCCATCATACGACCTGCCATCTCAAATAGGTTGCTTTCCCGCAGGATAACAGCTGCAGAGGGAACCCGATGGTCTTTTTCCCCCTCAAAAAGGGTTGTAGAAGCAGCAGAGCCTTAATATAAAAAAAAAAAAAAAAGTCAAGAAACATTGAGAATTAGGATTAAAAACATGCTTGATCACAGTTAGACCCAAATCTGTCTTTGGAGGTTCATTTAGATTAAGTTAGAACATATCGTTTATTTAAAGTAGAGTTTACATGTCAATACTATTCCCTCATTTGATGACATTACACACACATATACAAACCTAAATTTATTCTGAAGCCAGTTTTCAATTTCTGCATGGCCATTGACAAAACATGTCTGTTGACACCATCACCCACTGCTGCATCTCCTTGGGGGAACATATTTGTGTCAGAAGAATATTACTCACTGTCAGTAAAGTGAACATGTGTCACTTAATAGACAATACATGACGCTTTATCTATGTACCAAAAACTTTGGTGGACTGATTAATCTTTTCTTAAGCATCAAATGTCCATTTTTATGTGAATTTCTGCTTTAGCAACATTCTTCACCTAAAAATTCATGCCAGTTAAGCTAATTGAAATGAAAAGTTTGGGACAAGCCCAGCACCTGCATGGAACAACCCCCCGCCCCAACCCAGAATAAAATTAGTTTTGGAGTTCAGATTCCCAACCCTACCAGACAAAGGGCACCCCATCTAACTGTTCTTATGAACAGTTAGATGGGGTACTATGGCATCTCTTTATACTTTACTAGCAAATGTAGAAATAAGTTAAATGGATCACCTTCTCATAGCCTGTCTCACCCTAGCATCGTTAACCGTTTAATAATTTATATAACCGTAATTTTCTGTGCATTTATGAATTTTCTGTGCATTTGTGAATTTTCTGTGCATTTGTGAATCTTCTGTGCTTTTTAAATTTTTTTTGTGTATTTGTGAATTTTGTGCGCATTTGTGTATCCTGTGTGTGCATGTATGAATCCTGTGTGTGCATGTGTGAATGTAGTGTGTGCATTTATCTTTATTGAGACTCTTTTAGCTCCATAGATCAGGTCCGTGCTTGGATTCACCCCTTCCTTTAATTCCTTTTTAAAGGATTACCACAGAATGAGACCCTGACTTGCAGGGTGGTGCCCCGTTTTTGATTGTTTGTCGATTTGATAAAGTTATTAATAACCATATTCATAACTTTATTAATATTGATAAAACATCTTTGATAATTTGTCAATGATCAAATCTGTACCCTACGAGAATCCTACATAATGGTGCCCCGTGTGAGGCCTGTTAGAACCAGCGTTGTTACAATAATTATACATAATAATCCATAATTTTTGAATATTATTTTTTTTTTTGAAAAATAAAATTTTTGTATTTTTGAAAATTATAATTTTCCCGCAACATATTTAACGCCCCGTGCGAGCGTTGAATACCTTGTTTAAAAAAAAAAAATTTCACGCTCTACTTTAACCCTTGACAGTAACGGCTATTACTCAACTGAGGTGTCCGGGCCTCTACGGCCACCTGACACGATCGGGTTGGTGGTAAATGGTAGTAATTAGCTTAGTTAGCAGTCAAGATTTTCACGCTCTACTCGATCTTAAAGTTATGAATACTAACACTCAGATTTTTGACAGTAACAGCTATTACGCGCCGGAACTGGTGGACCTCTGCGACTACCCAATAGAATTGGGTTGGTGGTAAATGGTAGTAATAAGCTTAATTAGCAGTCAACACTTAAAACTAAAGGAACTACAGGTTAAGCCTTTCACCTGCTCCTTGAATCAACTTGTTCACAGTTAATTTTCCTTTGTCACCACAAAAGAATTGAGCCCTGGTACAATCTCTTTACTAGAGGTAAAATGAGTCGCTTTGAGTACCAGAGGCTGGAAGTGAAAGCTTCCGACGAGCCGACCGACAAAGTCCTGCAGAATGTGGTCGCTTGTCTCATCCTAGACTCTGAAGAGAATAACCGTGATGGTTATGAAACTACCTGCGATGAAATACTCCATGAACTATTGGCTTACAGGGCACAGCCGTCTTGGATGCCAAAAGCTAGCATACAAGGCTTGCTTGGCCAATTGGTGCTAATCTATCAGAGCCGAACCCATCGGCAACGCGCTGTCCTCCAAGCAAGACAGCTATGAAGCTGAGCAGCGCAAAACAGCCTGGCTTAGACAGAGAGTCCAAGCCAGGCGTGATGAGGTCCCCCGGTTAGAGGAGAGCCGCGAGGACCTCTCGGCACAGCTCCGGCGTGCCAAGCAAAGAACAGCGTTCTATTCTCCTCCTCCTTGGTCTCCTCACAGTCAGAGACACCATTTCTCTCCGCCACCTCGGCGAAAAACCCACTTGTCTTCTTCCCAGAGAAGAGACCATTCTTGTTCCTCTTCTTCTCGTCCTCCTACTCGGAGAGACCGATCTTGTTCATCTCTGCTACCTTGGCGGAGAAAACCCTCTTCTTCACCTTCCCGGAGGAGAGACCCTTCTTCTTCTTCTTCTCCTCCCCCTCGGAGGAGAGATTACCACCCCCCTGCCAAAAGGGGGAGGAATGTCTTGCAACATCAGAAGAACACAGGTAGAATCAGAGTTCCGTCCACTGACAAACGGTGCGAGCCACAAAGCTCGCCATCCCGCTTTGATCAGACTCCATCCCCACTGCCAAAGGGGAGGAGCCGTCCTCAACCGAGTGACTATGATTCTCCTGTTCTGAACAACCCCCGCCGGCTCCAGAGACATGATCTGATCGAGCCTTGGCTGCATGATACTCTCCAACTACGACAGAGTGACCGGTGTGACCCAACGGAACGGGTAAGTATGCTGACACCTTCACACGTCCAAGAAGCACGTGATGCTGCCTTTGACCCTGAGCCTGACCTTCCTACCACATCCAATGGTCCAGCTGACCTGGATGAACCTACTTGGCTCCCCTCGGAGCCTCCAGTCACTTCGGTCTACTCAGAGACCACGGCTAGCAGCCTAGTGTACTCCAGTAGGGAGGTGTCAGAGCTGGTTATAGGTGAGAGTTATCAAGAGCCTCTATCGGGCCGTTTGCTGGAAACAGGTGCTCCACTCCGCAAAACAAGGTCTGTATCCAGCAGAACTGTCAGACTCCTCAAAGGGGCCTGAAACTGATTTGTCATCAGCAGAACTAGACCAGGGAGGTAACTTAAAGGAGCCCAGAGTGCTCCCTGAAACCACAACGCCTAGCGCCTCACAAACCCCTCCCCTGACGTCCTGGGGAGACCTTGCCCACAAAGGCATCGCCCACGGTACAGATACCACAGCAGGGGAAAAAGGGGGCGTGAGCCCCCTAGCCCTGCTGGACTGCGTCTCCAGAATAAGTCAGACACATTCTAACACTTCTGCAGAAGTCGTTAAACCAATGCTTCCCCTCAGTACACCAGTATTAGGCGTAGCATTTAGTGGTAGCATTCCCAGCTACCTGCCTGATAAACCGCCCATTACAAAACCAGTTTTGGTCGATATCACACCCCAGAGGATGACTCTGGTGCATCCTGGTCTCATCTGTGTGAGTGACACAGAAGACTTGGGCAGCGGTCACAACCAACTGAGGCCGGGCCCACTCGCTGACAGCCACCGGGGACACAGTCAGGCCCAGGTCAAAACCCTGAGGCCACTTGATCCTGCAGGCAGCCTGCCAGCCCCAGACGGACAAGTCACCATCATTCATGAGCAAATGGCCATGATTCTTCCAGAGCCTGACCCTGGCTCTGACTTTTCTTTGCCGCCGGTGAGCACACAGCCGCCGCAAGTCTGGCAACCTTGACTTTTCCAACCCTCACAGGTCTTTCCTTTGCTCACTGAACAACAGCGACGCACCGTGCCACACCTGTATGGTTAAAGGTGCACCCTTTTATGGCGCCATGCCAACAGACGTGCCCATATCACTTTGGCCAAAGAATCTTGCCGTCAGGCCAGACTTGCACCATCACTTGCGCCCACCTGACCCGCCTCCAGCTTTTGCACAGCAAAACCACTGCCTTTCTTCAGAGTCCCTGCAGACTCTCTTCAAGGTGGCTGGAGCAGGCGCCTTCTCTGTACTCCAGGGAAAGGGGGTCATACATTTATGGCCCCACCTCCAGGTAAATCGGCCCAGTTACCAGAACTGGGCGAGGTACCCAGTACCTCCTGATCGTCACGTGCAGCCTCACCATGTGGGTTGAATGCCTCTCAGCACCCAACTGCACAGCCGTGACAACCACTGTCCCGCTCCTGAACCACACGTTCAGTCACACCAACTCCCCATGTGGTCCTCACTCCCAGGAGAAGAGCAGCTTCTGCACCTGGAAAGGGGGAGGGAGGTTTTCCCCCCAAGAGGATAAGACTCAAACCAGTTGAGTCGTAGGGATAGCTGCATGCCTCACCTCACTCTGTTGACATGCACTTCCATCCTAAACTTTTCAAACAGTAATCAAACTATCTCAGAGCTTCGGTAGTAAAATTCTTTTCAGGATACCGTTTACTGTTAGTTCCATTCTGTTCCTCAAGAACCCAGGGCATGCTTTAGACTGTCAGGTGTCACAGAAACACAACCAGGTACTAGTAGCGAGAGATTTAATGCGAAGCATCGGTAGAGAAGGAATCTCTTTCAACAAACTCAAGCCTTGTTGTAGACCCAGAAATCTGCTACTAACCGTATTGTGCGATCTTCACAGGTACATCTGACGTATAGTCTTGGCAGTGCAATTCAAAATTTACGTAGCTCATAAGAATGAGAGATAGGACTCAATTTTATTTACCTACGCATCAGAAGACAGAATGTATACAGACTAGAGTCTGCATTAAGTATTTGTTTTGACATTAAAACATACATGCACCAGTCCACAGGTACATGCACACAGTCACATGTACATACACTGGTGAACCCCAATTCTTTTCTTGAGTGAACCTGTTAACCCCTAACTACTTCACTTTCCTTTCCTATCTTCCTTCATTTGTTTTTGTTTCACTATATTTTGGGTTAATGTCATATTGAAATAACTACAATGATTGCACAAGGGATAATTCATTACTTACCTATTATGTTAAGGATTGTGTTTTGTAAACAGTTGTTGTTTAGCTACAGTTAGAATTTTGTCTGCCCAGACAACTGCCTTATTTTGTCTGCCCAGACACTGTAGCCTCAGTCAACATATGAACATTATGAACTTGCCTCTCATTGCCTCTCATTCCCAGGAAGGCATGGACTATGTTGATATCAGTTTAACCTTTTCTCCCATGAACTGTATGGTCCTTGGTTTGCTCCAAAGACCGGGGACCAACTGCTCTTCAGAGCAAAAAGGGGGACTGTTGGGGACCAAGAGTTTGGTTAAATCTGATTTTAACCAAAAGGCCTCAGAATAAACTGACCTCTGGATACAGGACACACATGTGCTCAGAGACAAAGGAACATGTGACCAAGACAAAGGAATCTTGGCCTCCATGTAAACCCCAAAGCCGGGGTAATTCACACCTCTATGCGAAAAGCCAGCCATAAGGGAAACTCCTCACAACTGGCAGGAAGTCAAATGACTACAAAAGTGTAGTTTTCACCCTTTCAAGAGTTTTGAGTCTTCCTATTGGTTCAGCGGGACCATAAACACAGCAGGTGGGTTTTAACCTATAAATAACCTGACCCTAGGAAACTCCCCCGTCATCACTTGCAACTCAGTTGCTGAAAGGAGGCGCGCAAGCGCTTGTGTTAAACTTCCATTTTCTGGAGAGAGTGGATTTTATTTCGGTGGATCCTTGAAAACACACCAGTGTTTTCATATCTGCAGTGAGAAGGAAACAACGTTTTTCTTCTCAAAGTCGACTAAACTTGCCCCTTGCTGCTTTTTTGGAGGGAAGTTTCTCCGTGGCCGCTGACGAGCGCCAGGGACCCGTTCCGTTTCATTTCTGGACAGAAACAAACGGACTGAACACACCGTAAGAAGGCTTACGTCTGGGCAGAGATAAGTAGTGTGTTTATTAATGAGCAAAAGGGGTTCGCTACCATTGTTGCCATTAATGTGATCTGATTTAATCATGTACTGGTCCATATGTGATTATTAATCTTGTCTGTGAATGTATAAATTGATCACTATACTCGTTGATTTATGTTGTGTTAAGTAGCTGGGTATAACTGTAATCGCTACCTGCTTAAATCACTCCTTTCAGGAGTTTAGTTACTGTCTGCGATAGAATCGCGAAAATCAGCTGTTAGTCACTGAATTAGTTATAGTGACGTTCTCCTCAGCAAAACAAAGTCTCAGTCTGTCCTAAACCACACGTTAGCCCAGACCTGAGTGGCTGAGGGGAACTGGGTCATTATCGATAACTAAAGATCAGAGTGCCCCCTTTTTTCTTTACTCTTCTTCTCTTTCTTCTCACTCTCTAACACACACACACACACACACACGACACAGGCTAGCCGCGTAGCTCCCGAGCTAACGCTGTAGGCTAGCTTCACACGTGGAATTGGCTTACGTTGGTATAGAGCTAACACAGGAACTAGCCGCCATACCAGCTAAGCGTGCGCGTTGCCTAGCAACCCCCGGCTTCTTCACTCCCTGCCCGTGCACCCAGCACCACTACCGCCCTCTTGAGGCTAAATAGTTTGTGCAGCTCACAGGAGTAGCCATTTTTGGAGTTGTTTGATGTGTTAGAACTACGATCGACACCGCCCCTCCCTTTTCACTCATTCCCTCTCACACACACACACAGCCACAGACGTGTCCATGCTGCGTTGCTTTGTTTTTGCTTTGTTTTTGGTTGTGATATTGTAAAGAAGTTTATTATTGAAGGATTTTTGATTAGCTACCGATAATTGTGACGTTAATAAATCTTATTATGCTTAATTAGCAGTTGCTTGTGATTATTTGTGTACTTGTTGTAATAATTGCTGGTCGATCAGGTCCGTGCTTGGATTCACCCCTTCCTTTAATTCCTTTTTAAAGGATTACCACAGAATGAGACTGTTCCATAGTTTGATTATTGGTCCCTGACTTGCAGGGTGGTGCCCCGTTTTTGATTGTTTGTCGATTTGATAAAGTTATTAATAACCATATTCATAACTTTATTAATATTGATAAAACATCTTTGATAATTTGCCAATGATCAAATCTGTACCCTACGAGAATCCTACAGTGGCGTGTAAAGCTTGGTTCCATCACTCAAAAAGCACTACATTCACTCCTTCAAGAATCTCTTATAAAGGAAGTTTCTATGTCTGGCATGTATGGCAGCTTCTTGCTGCGTGTAAAGCTTTTTTAAATCACTAAAATATCTTTACAGTCATTTCCTTCAAGAAACTCCTAATCATAATGTTTCTGTTTCAGAATCATGTTCAATGTGCTCTGCACAGCTTGTTGTGGCGTGTAAAGCCATCACTCAAAAGCACTACATTCACTCCTTCAAGAATCTCTTATAAAGGAAGTTTCTATGTCAGAATCATGTATAAGGTGGTCCAAACAGCTTCTTTCGGCGTGTAGTTTGTTTCCATATCTGACATAGCTTGTCAGTCATTTCCTTCAAGAATCTCTTATAAAGGAAGTTTCTATGTCAGAATCATGTGTAAGGTGCTCCAAACAGCTTCTTGTGGCGTGTAAAGCTTGTTTCCATCACTAAAAAGCCCTACAGTCATTTCCTTCAAGAATCTATTATAAAGGAAGTTTCTATGTCAGAATCATGGGTAAGGTGCTCTAACAGCTTCCTGTGGCGTGTAAAGCTAGTTTCCATGTCTCAAATAGCTTGTCATTCATTTCCTACCAGAAGTGCTTATCAAGATGTTTTTATGTCAGAATCATGTTCAAGGTGCTCTAAACAGGTTGTTGCGGCGAGTAAAGCTTGTTTCCATCATAAAATAGCATTACTGTCATTTCCTTCAAGAATCTCTTATAACGGAAGTTTCTATGTCAGAATCATGGGTAAGGTGCTCTAACAGCTTCCTGTGGCGTGTAAAGCTTGTTTCCATGTCTCAAATAGCTTGTCATTCATTTCCTACCAGAAGTGCTTATCAAGATGTTTCTATGTCAGAATCATGTGTAAGGTGCTCTAACAGCTTCCTGTGGCGTGTAAAGCTAATTTCCATGTCTCAAATAGCTTGTCATTCATTTCCTACCAGAAGTGCTTATCAAGATGTTTTTATGTCAGGATCATGTTCAAGGTGCTCTAAACAGCTGCTTGCGGCATAAGCTTGTTTCCATCACTAAAATAGCGTTACAGTCATTTCCTTAAAAAAAACCCTATAAAGATGTTTCTGTTTCAAAATCATGTTCAAGGAGCACTAAACAGCTTGTTGCGGCGTGTAAAGCTTGTTTCCATCACTAAAAAGCACTACAGTCATTTCCTTCAAGAATCTCTTATAAAGGAAGTTTCTATGTCAGAATCATGTGTAAGTTGCTCTAACAGCTTCCTGTGGCGTGTAAAGCTTGTTTCCATGTCTCAAATAGCTTGTCATTCATTTCCTACCAGAAGTGCTTATCAAGATGTTTTTATGTCAGAATCATGTTCAAGGTGCTCTAAACAGCTGCTCGCGGCGAGTAAAGCTTGTTTCCATCATAAAATAGCATTACTGTCATTTCCTTCAAGAATCTCTTATAAAGGAAGTTTCTATGTCAGAGTCATGTGTAAGGTGCTCTAAACAGCTTCTTGCTGCGTGTAAAGCTTTTTTAAATCACTAAAATATCTTTACCGTCATTTCCTTCAAGAAACACCTAATCATCATGTTTCTGTTTCAGAATCATGTTCAATGTGCTTTGCACAGCTTGTTGTAAAGCTTGGTTCCATCACTCAAAAAGCACTGCATTCACTCCTTCAAGAATCTCTTATAAAGGAAGTTTCTATGTCAGAATCATGTTCAAGGTGCTCTAAAAAGCTGCTTGCGGCGTGTAAAGCTTGTTTCCATCACTAAAATAGCTTTACGTCATTTCCTTCAAGAAACTCCTATAAAGATGTTTCTGTTTCAGAATCATGTTCAAGGAGCACTAAACAGCTTGTTGCGGCGTGTAGTTTGTTTCCATCACTAAAAAGCACTACAGTCATTTCCTTCAAGAATCTCTTATAAATGAAGTTTCTATGTCAAAGTCATGTGTAAGGTGCTCTAAACAGCTTCTTGCGGCTTGTACAGTTGTTGACATAGCTAAAATAGCATTACAGTCATTTCCTTCAAGAATCTCTTATAAAGGAAGTTTCTATGTCAGAATCATGTGTAAGGTGCTCTAAACAGCTTCTTGCGGCTTGTACAGTTGTTGACATAGCTAAAATAGCATTACAGTCATTTCCTTCAAGAATCTCTTATAAAGGAAGTTTCTCTTTCAGATTCATGTGTAAGGTGCTCTATACAGGTTCTTGCAGCGTGTAAAGCTTTTTTAAATCACTAAAATATCTTTACAGTCATTTCCTTCAAGAAACTCCTAATCATCATGTTTCTGTTTCAGAATCATGTTCAATGTGCTCTGCACAGCTTGTTGTGGCGTGTAAAGCTTGGTTCCATCACTCAAAAAGCACTACATTCACTCCTTCAAGAATCTCTTATAAAGGAAATTTCTATGTCAGAATCATGTGTAAGGTGCTCCAAACAGCTTCTTGTGGCGTGTAAAGCTTGTTTCCATCACTAAAGTAGCTTTACAGTCATTTCCTTCAAAAAACTCCTATAAAGATGTTTCTGTTTCAGAATCATGTTCAAGGAGCACTAAACAGCTTGTTGCGGCGTGTAAAGCTAGTTTCCGTCACTAAAAAGCACTACAGTCATTTCCTTCAAGAATCTCTTATAAAGGAAGTTTCTATGTCAGTCATGTGTAAGGTGCTCTAAACAGCTTCTTGCTGCGTGTAAAGCTTTTTTAAAAAACTAAAATATCTTTACAGTCATTTCCTTCAAGAAACTCCTAATCATCATGTTTCTGTTTCAGAATCATGTTCAATGTGCTCTGCACAGCTTGTTGTGGCGTGTAAAGCTTGGTTCCATCACTCAAAAAGCACTACATTCACTCCTTCAAGAATCTCTTATAAAGGAAGTTTCTATGTCAGAATCATGTGTAAGGTGCTCTAAACAGCTTCTTGCGACTTGTACAGTTGTTGACATAGCTAAAATGGCATTACAGTCATTTCCTTCAAGAATCTCTTATAAAGGAAGTTTCTCTGTCAGAATAATGTATAAGGTGGTCCAAACAGCTTCTTTCGGCGTGTAGTTTGTTTCCATATCTGACATAGCTTGTCAGTCATTTGCTTCAAGAATCTCTTATAAGGGAAGTTTCTTTGTCAGAATCATGTGTAAGGTGCTCCAAACAGCTTCTTGTGGCGTGTAAAGCTTGTTTCCATCACTAAAATAGCTTTACAGTCATTTCCTTCAAGAAACTCCTAATCATCATGTTTCTGTTTCAGAATCATGTTCAATTTTTCTCTGCACACCTTGTTGTGGCGTGTAAAGCTTGGTTCCATCACTCAAAAAGCACTACATTCACTCCTTCAAGAATCTCTTATAAAGGAAGTTTCTATGTCAGAATCATGTGTAAGGTGCTCTAAACAGCTTCTTGCGACTTGTACAGTTGTTGACATAGCTAAAATAGCATTACAGTCATTTCCTTCAAGAATCTCTTATAAAGGAAGTTTCTCTGTCAGAATAATGTATAAGGTGGTCCAAACAGCTTCTTTCGGCGTGTAGTTTGTTTCCATATCTGACATAGCTTGTCAGTCATTTGCTTCAAGAATCTCTTATAAAGGAAGTTTCTATGTCAGAATCATGTGTAAGGTGCTCCAAACAGCTTCTTGTGGCGTGTAAAGCTTGTTTCCATCACTAAAATAGCTTTACAGTCATTTCCTTCAAAAAACTCCTATAAAGATGTTTCTGTTTCAGAATCATGTTCAAGGAGCACCTAAACAGCTTGTTGCGGCGTGTAAAGGTTGGTTCCATCAATCAAAAAGCACTACATTCACTCCTTCAAGAATCTTTTATAAAGGAAGCTTCTATGTCAGAATCATGTGTAAGATGCTCTAAACAGCTTCTTGCGGCTTGTACAGTTGTTGACATAGCTAAAATAGCATTACAGTCATTTCCTTCAAGAATCTCTTATAAAGGAAGTTTCTATGTCAGAATCATGTGTAAGGTGCTCTAACAGCTTCCTGTGGCGTGTAAAGCTTGTTTCCATGTCTCAAATAGCTTGTCATTCATTTCCTACCAGAAGTTCTTATCAAGATGTTTTTATGTGAGAATCATGTTCAAGGTGCTCTAAACAGCTGCTTGCGGCGTGTAAAGCTTGTTTCCATATCTGAAATAGCTTGTCAGTCATTTCCTTCAAGAATCTCTTATAAAGGAAGTTTCTATGTCAGAATCATGTGTATGGTGGTCCAAACAGCTTCTTGTGGCGTGTAAAGCTTGTTTCCATATCTGAAATACCTTGTCAGTCATTTCCTACCAGAACTGCTTATCAAGATGTTTTTATGTCAGAATCATGTTCAAGGTGCTCTAAACAGCTGTTTGCGGCGTGTAAAGCTTGTTTCCATCACTAAAATAGCTTTACAGTCATTTCCTTCAAGAAACTCCTATAAAGATGTTTCTGTTTCAGAATCATGTTCAAGGAGCACTAAACAGCTTGTTGCGGCGTGTAAAGCTTGTTTCCATTACTAAAAAGCACTACAGTCATTTTCTTCAAGAATCTCTTATAAAGGAAGTTTCTATGTCAGAATCATGTGTAAGGTGCTCTAACAGCTTCCTGTGGCGTGTAAAGCTTGTTTCCATGTCTCAAATAGCTTGTCATTCATTTCCTACCAGAAGTGCTTATCAAGATGTTTTTATGTCAGAATCATGTTCAAGGTGCTCTAAACAAGCTGTTGCGGCGAGTAAAGCTTTTTTAATCACTAAAATATCTTTACAGTCATTTCCTTCAAGAAACTCCTAATCATCATGTTTCTGTTTCAGAATCATGTTCAATGTGCTCTGCACAGCTTGTTGTGGCGTGTAAAGCTTGGTTCCAATACTCAAAAAGCACTACATTCACTCCTTCAAGAATCTCTTATAAAGGAAGTTTCTCTTTCAGAATCATGTATAAGGTGGTCCAAACAGCTTCTTTCGGCGTGTAGTTTGTTTCCATATCTGACAAAGCTTGTCAGTCATTTCCTTCAAGAATCTCTTATAAAGGAAGTTTCTATGTCAGAATCATGTGTAAGGTGCTCCAAACAGCTTCCTGTGGCGTGTAAAGCTTGTTTCCATATCTGAAATACCTTGTCAGTCATTTCCTACCAGAAGTGCTTATCAAGATGTTTTTATGTCAGAATCATGTTCAAGGTGCTCCAAACAGATTGTTGCGGCGAGTAAAGCTTGTTTCCATCATAAAATAGCATTACTGTCATTTCCTTCAAGAATCTCTTATAACGGAAGTTTCTATGTCAGAATTATGTTCAAGGTGCTCTAAACAGGTTGTTGCGGCGAGCAAAGTTGTTTCCATCATAAAATAGCATTACTGTCATTTCCTTCAAGAATCTCTTATAAAGGAAGTTTCTATGTCAGACTCATGTGTAAGGTGCTCTATACAGGTTCTTGCAGCGTGTAAAGCTTTTTTAAATCACTAAAATATCTTTACAGTCATTTCCTTCAAGAAACTCCTAATCATCATGTTTCTGTTTCAGAATCATGTTCAATGTGCTCTGCACAGCTTGTTGTGGCGTGTAAAGCTTGGTTCCATCACTCAAAAAGCACTACATTCACTCCTTCAAGAATCTCTTATAAAGGAAGTTTCTATGTCAGAATCATGTGTAAGATGCTCTAAACAGCTTCTTGCGGCTTGTACAGTTGTTGACATAGCTAAAATAGCATTACAGTCATTTCCTTCAAGAATCTCTTATAAAGGAAGTTTCTATGTCAGAATCATGTGTAAGGTGCTCTAACAGCTTCCTGTGGCGTGTAAAGCTTGTTTCCATGTCTCAAATAGCTTGTCATTCATTTCCTACCAGAAGTTCTTATCAAGATGTTTTTATGTGAGAATCATGTTCAAGGTGCTCTAAACAGCTGCTTGCGGCGTGTAGTTTGTTTCCATATCTGACATAGCTTGTCAGTCATTTCCTTCAAGAATCTCTTATAAAGGAAGTTTCTATGTCAGAATCATGTGTATGGTGGTCCAAACAGCTTCTTGTGGCGTGTAAAGCTTGTTTCCATATCTGAAATACCTTGTCAGTCATTTCCTACCAGAAGTGCTTATCAAGATGTTTTTATGTCAGAATCATGTTCAAGGTGCTCTAAACAGCTGCTTGCGGCGTGTAAAGCTTGTTTCCATCACTAAAATAGCTTTACAGTCATTTCCTTCAAGAAACTCCTATAAAGATGTTTCTGTTTCAGAATCATGTTCAAGGAGCACTAAACAGCTTGTTGCGGCGTGTAAAGCTTGTTTCCATCACTAAAAAGCACTACAGTCATTTCCTTCAAGAATCTCTTATAAAGGAAGTTTCTATGTCAGAATCATGTGTAAGGTGCTCTAACAGCTTCCTGTGGCGTGTAAAGCTTGTTTCCATGTCTCAAATAGCTTGTCATTCATTTCCTACCAGAAGTGCTTATCAAGATGTTTTTATGTCAGAATCATGTTTAAGGTGCTCTAAACAAGCTGTTGCGGCGAGTAAAGCTTTTTTAATCACTAAAATATCTTTACAGTCATTTCCTTCAAGAAACTCCTAATCATCATGTTTCTGTTTCAGAATCATGTTCAATGTGCTCTGCACAGCTTGTTGTGGCGATGTAAAGCTTGGTTCCAATACTAAAAAAAGCACTACATTCACTCCTTCAAGAATCTCTTATAAAGGAAGTTTCTCTTTCAGAATCATGTATAAGGTGGTCCAAACAGCTTCTTTTCAAGGCGTGTAGTTTGTTTCCATATCTGACAAAGCTTGTCAGTCATTTTTCCTTCAAGAATCTCTTATAAAGGAAGTTTCTATGTCAGAATCATGTGTAAGGTGCTCCAAACAGCTTCCTGTGGCGTGTAAAGCTTGTTTCCATATCTGAAATACCTTGTCAGTCATTTCCTACCAGAAGTGCTTATCAAGATGTTTTTATGTCAGAATCATGTTCAAGGTGCTCTAAACAGGTTGTTGCGGCGAGTAAAGCTTGTTTCCATCATAAAATAGCATTACTGTCATTTCCTTCAAGAATCTCTTATAAAGGAAGTTTCTATGTCAGAATCATGTGTAAGGTGCTCTAAACAGGTTGTTGCGGCGAGCAAAGTTGTTTCCATCATAAAATAGCATTACTGTCATTTCCTTCAAGAATCTCTTATAAAGGAAGTTTCTATGTCAGACTCATGTGTAAGGTGCTCTATACAGGTTCTTGCAGCGTGTAAAGCTTTTTTAAATCACTAAAATATCTTTACAGTCATTTCCTTCAAGAAACTCCTAATCATCATGTTTCTGTTTCAGAATCATGTTCAATGTGCTCTGCACAGCTTGTTGTGGCGTGTAAAGCTTGGTTCCATCACTCAAAAAGCACTACATTCACTCCTTCAAGAATCTCTTATAAAGGAAGTTTCTATGTCAGAATCATGTGTAAGGTGCTCTAAACAGCTTCTTGCGGCTTGTACAGTTGTTGACATATTTAAAATAGCATTACAGTTATTTCCTTCAAGAATCTCTTGGTGGTCCAAACAGCTACTTTCGGCGTGTAGTTTGTTTCCATATCTGACATAGCTTGTCAGTCATTTCCTTCAAGAATCTCTTATAAAGGAAGTTTCTATGTCAGAATCGTGTGTAAGGTGCTCCAAACAGCTTCTTGCGGCGTGTAAAGCTTGTTTCCATCACTAAAACAGCTTTACAGTCATTTCCTTCAAGAAACTCCTATAAAGATGTTTCTGTTTCAGAATCATGTTCAAGGAGCACTAGACAGCTTGTTGCGGCGTGTAAAGCTTGTTTCCATCACTACAAAGCACTAAAGTCATTTCCTTCAAGTATGTCTCTATAAAGGAAGTTTCTATGTCAGAATCATGTGTAAGGTGCTCTAAACAGCTTCTTGCGGTGTGTAAAGCTTGTTTCCATCACTAAAATAGCTTTACAGTCATTTCCTTCAAGAAACTCCTATAAAGATGTCTCTGTTTCAGAATCATGTTCAATGTGCTCTAAACAGCTTCCTGTGGCATATAAAGCTTGTTTCCATGTCTCAAATAGCTTGTCATTCATTTCCTACCAGAAGTGCTTATCAAGATGTTTTTATGTCAGAATCATGTTCAAGGTGCTCTAAACAGGTTGTTGCGGCGAGTAAAGCTTGTTTCCATCATAAAATAGCATTACAGTCATTTCCTTCAAGAATCTCTTATAAAGGAAGTTTCTATGTCAGAATCATGTTCAACATGCTCTGCACAGCTTGTTGTGGCGTGTAAAGCTTGGTTCCATCACTCAAAAAGCACTACATTCACTCTTTCAAGAATCTCTTATAAAGGAAGTTTCTATGTCAGAATCATGTGTAAGATGCTCTAAACAGCTTCTTGCGGCTTGTACAGTTGTTTCCATCTCTAAAATAGCATTACAGTCATTTCCTTCAATAATCTCTTAAAAAGGAAGTTTCTATGTCAGAATCATGTTTACCATGCTCTAAACAGCTTTCTGTGGCGTGTAAAGCTTGTTTCCATCACTAAAATAGCTTTACAGTCATTTCCTTCAAGAAACTCCTATAAAGATGTTTCTGTTTCAGAATCATGTTCAAGGAGCACTAAACAGCTTCTTGTGGCGTGTAAAGCTTGTTTCCATCACTAAAAAGCACTACAGTCATTTCCTTCAAGAATCTCTTATAAAAGAAGTTTCTATGTCAGAATCATGTGTAAGGTGCTCTAACAGCTTCCTGTGGCGTGTAAAGCTAGTTTCCATGTCTCAAATAGCTTGTCAGTCATTTCCTACCAGAAGTGCTCATCAAGATGTTTTTATGTCAGAATCATGTTCAAGGTCCTCTAAACAGCTTGTTGCGGCGTGTAAAGCTGGTTTCCATCACTAAAATAGCTTTACAGTCATTTCCTTCAAGAAACTCCTATAAAGATGTTTCTGTTTCAGAATCATGTTCAACATGCTCTAAATCCTACTGCTCCGAATTGTGACAAAAGTGAAAAATAACGCCAACATGTTCCTATTTACATGTTGTGATTTGTAGAGTCACAGCGTGTACAAAAAACAATGAAACATGAGACACAGCCATCTTCTAACCGTAAACAAAGTGGGACCTATATTCTCAGGCGGAAGAATATAGTACTTGGGCGGAATGATTTGCTTTGCATTAACCTGTCTGAAATAGCGGAGGGAGATGACTCCGAGATAGGGGTGGGTGATACTGGAAATTTTTGAATCGATCCGATACCAAGTAAATACAGGGCTAGTATCGCCGCTACCGATACTTTTTACTTTACTTAACTCTTGAGAAGTACAATGACTGTCTTTGGCAGTAATGTTTTAAACCCAAAATGTTTTGCAGGTGTGTCCAAAAAAGTGTATGCTAACCTATGGCTCTATTATCACCAACACATTGACCAACTTTAGACAGGTGAAAGAGCAACTTAGTGGCATTTGAGCACCCCAGTTTGGCACAACATGCACTTAATGTCTGGTAACAAACCTTTTGTTTGTAACCAGTGACAGTATGTTGAGCTTTGAGGACCTGAGAACTAGCTACTAACTAGGACATCCTTTTTCCTTTATGATCAGCCCTAAAATGTTACGGATTACCATGTCAGTCTTGATCATTACATGGCTTGTTGATTTTTCTGCGAGAGGATTAGTGTCCAGGATTTATGCTACATTGATGCAAGTATCCGTAAGAGAACTCAGTAGTAAAGAAATGGGAGAGAGAGCTAAGCCCGGAGGGGAATGTAATTAATTGGGAGACAGTTTGGGACAACATTTCCCACTGTTCCAATCACCAGCAGATCCACTTCAACATATGTCATAGGACATAATGGACTCCTCAGAAGAGATACGTCTCTAAAGGCATTCCTACTCAAATTCAAAGAGGCTTGACCATAAACAATACAATAGTATTACTCCCTCTGGAAACTGGAACTTTCATGCACATGGTCTGGGATAATGAACAGGAGCATGCGTTTTGGAATAAAACAACAATAATATCTGATGTGATAGGATGTCGAATTCCTACTGACCCGTTTGTTTTGTTACTTAATGACAACTCTAAATTACATCTGCTTGGGAGACTAATGTAAACTTAATGTTGAATTGTGGAACAGTATTTACACCACTGATGAAAACTGATGTTTTAAAAACACCTTTTAACCTTTATAAAGAAAATATAATAAATCATAGTTTGGGATTTAAACTTGGGGTTGTAAAATGAAAGCTGGTATCACGCAGGTTCAAACATTCTCAAGAGCAAAACATTTTATTACTAACACCGGAATAGTTCAATTTGTGTATTATTATACAGAAACTAACTGCTTTACAAAAACAAAATGATACAATATCACATGTATGTACAGTGTAGTAAATATACCATCTCAAATTGTACACAAATTATTTACAATTATCACACACTGCAATAAAACAAAACTCAGACTATTTGACTTTACAGACATTAGATTTTGCATAACATCAAATAAAACATGCCACATTTTAGGTTTTTCATCTTACAAACCCATGACTGTTTTTAAATTAGTGCAAGTTAACCACTTGTTTAAGAGGTTATGGATACATAATCCTTAATATTTCCATTCACACACAAATCAAACTAAAACGTGGAAACGATGGCAATCTGCTAACACGGCGCTCAAATAAACCTTGCATTCAACTTTAGCTGTGTCTTGTTAAATGTTCAGTCACTGATTCTTTATTCCAGGTTTGTTAGCTTGTTTTAAAAGGAAATCAGGGAGTGTAGCTTTTAAAACAGTTAGACGGTGAAAAGTGGTAAGTAGAGTTGATGGATTGAGCTATAGGACTCATCCTATAGAATGTGTGGAATCTGACATTGAAATCTGAACATTTACCTTCAGATCAGCAGCCCTGATTTTAGATCCTAAAATCCTTCCCTGCTCAACCCAAACTGGACCCTTCATGGATATACATCACTGCTTCAAACATCCTGTGTCAGAAAATGTGACTTTAACAACTTAAAACAAGGTTGATTAAACTCCATACTTGACTCTGAACTAAGGTTCTGACTATTTACATGGGAAGTAGAGCTGATGTTTCATTAAAAACATCAGCCAATCAGTATGGTCCAGCTATTTTGGTAGCAAAGTTAAAAGATTTACATAATTGTTTTTCTTTAATAACATCATTGGCTTGTTGGACATTGCCTGAAACCACCTTTTTGAAACAAACAATTACATTTGCTATACGCAGCAATTAGCCAGGTCATGGAGGTGTGAGCTTCTCTCTTCTGTGACTCTCAGTGTCCACACCATGAATGCTTCCAAGAAGCGACTGTTGGAAAGTGTACGCGGTTATCCCCATTTGTATGATCCAGTGACTCTCTATAATTAACAGTTTTTGGTTTAACCTTTTAGTGTGACCTTTCAGAACAAGTATTAAACTTTTGCCTTCAGATGATGTATAAATGATTGTATAAACTAGTTTGTTTAAAGCACACTAACTCAGGGGTGGCAATCACCCAAATCTTTTTTTAAATATTATTTTTTGGGGCTTTTCCCTTTATTAGCTAGTGGATAGACAGGAAAGTGGGGCGAGAGAGAGGATGACACGCAGCAAAGGGCCGCAGGTCGGATTCGAACCTGGGCCGCTGCAAAGGACTCAGCCTACATGGGGCGCACGCTCTACACACTCTAGAGGCAATCACACTGTTTTCCAGATTTAATACAAGCCAATCTGTTAGTGACAGAGGGCGATGAGAAAAGTAAAGTTTAGATAATCCATCAGAAGATGGATTATCTAAACTTTGCTTCCACAGCTGAAACTGGATTCATGAATTTAGTTCTTAATCATTACATTTATGTCATTCTTTGAGGTTGAATTGCAAAGTACTGTTTCTAAGGCTGTCTCAAATGAAAATGTCCCTTTCCATGAAATGTATCTAATAATCATGCGTTTATTTAAGGAGCTGCATGGACAGAAAAAAAAAATTTCTCTCAGACAAGTATTTACAAGAAAATAAATCAGTAGTGAACCGATTCAAGGTAACATGAAAACTTGAATGGTAAGAAACAATGTGAGACTCTGAGCAAACAAAAAAAAAAAGTCAGTTATATAACACTTAACCTTTGCCATGCATAGATTTTAAGGCAGGATGAAGCGTTTTTATGAACCAAACCTGCTGAGCAGTGGACAGAGGCTGTGAGTGGAGCACTGATCAACACAGTCCAATTCTACACCTGCTAAACCAAACAATCCAATGAAAATAATAACCAAACAAACTATTGTGTTTTAAATCTGTCAGTGTGCCTTTGTACCCTTCAGGCAGCCATTGGTTCCATCATTCCATCAAAAATGACCATCATGACTGCTTTAACGTTCAAGAGGCATTATTGTGGCGGAATGCATATTAAATCCTAAACGATGCACTGCTAGTAAGACCATTACCGATTGTGTGTTTGAACAGATTGAACACATGTATTGAGCAGAACATTTTACAATAATAATTTGGTCTCTGGCTCTCTGGATATTTCTTGGATATTAGTGCAATGCCCGTTCAAAAGTGTTTGGAACGGTGGCATTGCTGCTTGCTTGTTTCTCGAGAACTGCACATACAAACAATTTCAGACATGGCGTGTCCTTGGGACCTAAGCAGCACACGTCAGGAGATATTGTCCTGTAGCAATGCTTAGGCATCTAAGTGCCATTTGGGTGCAAAAGCTGACACTAACTTTTTTAAATTGTTAATGTATAGGACTCATCCTATAGAATGTGTGGAATCTGATACTGAAATCTGAACATTTACCTTCAGATCAGCAGCCCTGATTTTAGATCCTAAAATCCTGCCCTGCTCAAACCCAGATTTTTTCCCTGGATCCGACAGGCACACTGTGGGAGTATTACCAAAAAGGGAGATGGCAATGTAAAGGCCCTGACATTGCCCTAGTTTGGCGGTGTGTCCCTTTTGACCGTGTACACTGGTCAGCCTTTTTTTTGGCCGCTGAAAACTGTAGTGCTGAGAGCAAACAAACGACTGTGCAGGCACACAGAAGGCTCTTCTCATTTTTCATCTCATTTGATCAATCCAATACACATAAGACAAAACTGGCCAAAAAAAAACAAATTCTTAAAGAAACGATTGGAATTATTTTTGCATATTATATCCATAATATGGCAAACGTATGAGATATACATAACTATTTGTGCAGGTATATTTATTTCAACATTAACATGTCACAAAAATTTTTAATACATAATAAACTAATATCCTATACCTTGAAATTTTATATAAAGAGCGTAATAGACCTCCCTCTCTCTGCACTGTGTGCTAAACAATTAGCCCCCTAGCAAGCAACTAACTTAAGCTTACTAACCAGCTTCTAAATAAGTAAAATGTAACAACTTAATGTTTCATTCACACACTCTTGTCATCGCAGGATGCCATTGCTATCGCCAGATGAGTGACGATTGTGTTCGGCTAATTTTCTGTAACCAGTGGAATTAGCAAATTGACGTTAGCTAACTAGCCAGCTGCTGGCCATTCAGATTTGATCCTTTCACTCCACTCCCACTGTAGAGAGAATTCTTTGCCGAGAGAACAGATTACCGCCCGGGAGATCAACAGTCTGGTTAGCCATCTGCCTTTGTCCGCTGTTATCCCGGCGGGGAGTGAAGCAGACGGACCGTAAAATCCATTTGGTTCTGCCACTGCTGATTCGAGCAAACGCTGTTTGTTGTGGGTATCATAGCAACGTTTGTATCTGGTTTCCCTTTCTGAATGACCAATAGATTACTGCCGCCTGCTGGTATTGAGTTATTTCCTTGCACGCAAACGCAGAATGTACGTAGTACTTAGCCGTCGGCAGTAACCTCTGCGGTGTGTTTCAGTGCTAATTGTTGGCCAAGACAAAGGCGACATGGGCCGCCACTAGTTCTTGGCCATAGGCTTGTTATTAAGTAGCCTTAACGCTGTTGCATGTTCCTAGGTGTGGCCATAAAACCAAAGCCATCTCTCTGGCATGTTCTCAGAAATGATTACATTCCATACAAAACAAAGAATTAGAGATTTAAACTATATTACATATCTCCAAGAAAGTTTACGAGCCTTAGGCTTTGTTTTTGTTTTCTGGCCTGATTGTCTAACAATGTCCAGGTGCTTTTTGGCCCTTGTTGTAGGCCTTGAAGCAGCTCGCTTTTCGCTCGGGTGCTTTTCTCACTCTAGAAGACTTTATTGACATCACCTGTTGATAAACTCTCCAAAAATATTGTTTTTCGTGGTCTTTCTACTACTAATATTTGCTATGTGCACTCTTTTTCTCTTCCTCATTGGCGCAGCGATTCTGATCCTACAGTAATGTCGCATCTATGGGCGACAAGCTCTCGTTCTTTCAGGAACGGTTTCCCTAGTTTTTTGGAACGTTTTTTTTCCGATAGCACCAATGGTGTAGGTGTTACGCTAATGTGGGACGCAGCCAGTAACTCTTGTCTGCGATTGGTCATATCTCCCTGTACTAAGCAGCTCCCATAATGCCCCATACAAAGCAAAGCTCCCGTTGTCTGCTTTCAGGAACTGTTTCTGCTATAGGACAAACAGTCTAGAAATTTCGGGCATTGCAATGTTCCTGTAGGCTGTGCGGATGTTTGGGAAGACCACGCTACAGCAACTACCCTTCCCTGCTGCTGTACTGCGCATGTGTGGGGACACAAAACTGCTCGATTTATAGATAGATAGTTTCTAAATGATTTCAAATACATTTTTGACATTTTGCTGACAAACAGATCTGTGAAGGGCTAAGATTGATGGCAACCATGCAGACGTAGGCCTATGTGTTGGGTTCCTGTGATGATTGTTTTGTCAGTGTGCACTGTATTACCACAAGCAATTACAAGTAAACACTGACAACACATCACATTATATTCACTGTGATGGATTAGCTACCTCAAGCAAGTTTCAACCTCTGAAAGTAAAATAAATGGAAACCAAGTTGCCTTGAAGGTTAGAAACACACAACTATCCAAAACACTACAGCATATTTTCTCTGTCCTGTTGCTCTGTAGTGCAGAGCAGGTATTTGGTGCGAAGGTTAAGTCACACAGCTGACCTCTGTATCAATTAATTATTAAAGAGCGTAATTTATGCTTTTTTGGATTTTCCTGTCTTTTAGTGTGTTATATAGTTTTAGTGTGTGTATGTAATAGATGTATAACGTATAAAAAAAACACATTTCACTCCAAATGGAGCTTTCTTCCCACAGATGGCACTTTTTCTCAACTGCCTAAAAACGCCTTGCCCACATTGCTGTTTGAAATTCCTCAATTATTGATGTCACTGATTGAGAATGCTAGCCCTGTTTTTCATATGTGCTGCCCATAGGTGCTGCCTAAGCAAGCATAGCCCCTCCATTGGCTTGTTTGAATTTGGTTGACCAATCACAACCAATCAGAGCTGACTGGGCTTTTCGAGAAGACGTGCCAAGAGCTCAGACCGAGCGTGTCAGGTAGAGACCTGACACGCACTGTCTGAGCTCTTGGCCCATATGAGAAAGAATGGGCAGTATGAGAAACATGTTATTTGAACATCAAAGCATGTAATCCTTATTCTAGGAGTACAAATATGACACTGAAAAGGAGGGCTCTTTAATACCAAATCTCTTAAAAGGAAAAATCCACAATCTCACACTGCGTCATCTCATCAATTCAGTGGTGTGTTGACCTGCATCCTGTATGATGGTGCATGGTGGTATTTCACAACGTTGTAGAAATGCTGGAAAACCCTCTGGAAACTGTTGTGTTGGAAAAAGAGAATAGACCAAATAATAGAGCAGAATATAGACCTCAATTATTTTTGACTACTGACTGTGTAGTCCAGTTGCTACAAGTAGCTACAGATGCAGAGATCAAGTACTGACAGTTGGCACAAAATGCTTGGTCAGATTTTTGGTAACTTCTTTTATCATATATATACAAACTGCAGTCCTTGTAAGAAGCTTGGTTTATAATTGTGAAAGTTTATTTGTGACTGGAAGGAGTAGTTTTTAAAAAGAAGGCTTACAAGGGTTTATTCTGGTGTTGACCAGGAAATGGTCAAATTGGCTTTTGTTGTTAAATAATAATACATTTTTGTAGAATCTATAAAATAAGTTTGTAGGAAAAAAAAAAGCAGAAGAATTCAGAAGAAGCCAGGGTTGAGGGGTGTCGATTCTCATTTACATATTGATTGATTTGGGGTCTTTTCTCTCTGCAAAAAGAATGCTTGTAAACTTTCCAATGATACAAAGCCCTAACAAACCGTGTCAAAGCCTCTCTTTAGGGTGGATTTTTCCTTTTAAGAGCCCACAGGACAAACCTGTGATGGTTGGGGGTCCAGCTCAAACTGTTAAGGTGAAACAAATGTAGGTGTGTGTATATGATGGGATCAACGTCACTGCCATCTATTCAAATGATCATTGGAGGTATGTTAACAGGCAAATATTGCACAGAGCTGACATAGTGATGTTTTCCCTGTTTTATGTACAAATAAAATAGGTGGTGGACAAAGGAGTTTGAGAGTTGAGGATTATTGCCTGTTACACAATTTTCCCTGTCACTGTGTAAACAAAATAAAATGCTATGCTGCTGGAAATACAGTTCATTCCAAAAATAACTGAAATTAAACAGCTAAATAAAAGCAAAACGCAAATAAAACAAAAACAAAAAGCTTGGAGCTTTTTACAAGGTTACATTTTCCCTAGTGTTTTGATCTTCCTGTTGATACATCAAAAATGTTTGAAAAGTAGATTTTTGGAAAGAGTTTGAAAAGAAGATTTGTGTAGAACTATTTAGCTGTACAGGATAAATACTTTCAGGCAACAGGGTATATGGATGATTGTATATTTGACGATCATTAGAGACCCATCATGATGCAGCTCGTGTGAACTGGTGGTGATATGGACAGCTCGCCTCCATAATTAGTACCTGTTCTTTGTCCCTAGCAAGGTTTGACTTTTACTTTACAAATTGTACACATTGAAAAACCCTGACAAAGGCACACCATGGAGAAAACGTCAACATCTAAAGTAGCACTAAGGTCTAGTTTTACATAATCTGTCTATGTAAAATATGTACATCTGTCTATGTAAAATATGTACAGAACTGGGGGAGATGAGATGTCCGAGCAGGTCCAGAGTGAAGGTCCTGTCTCACAGACCCCCCCCACTGCTGTCATTTGGTCCATCTCACTGACACAGAGGTGTTTATTCATAAGGAAGGCCAAGGGACATATTACGGATCAAACTTCAGCATAAAGACAGAATTTCAGTTACTGGTTCCTCCCTATGTCTGGGAAATGTCACAGACCATGTCCACACTAAACATTGATCTTACTGTATTCCCATCAGGCTCAGATGGATCCCCCCACCAATAGTTTCATGTGTGACCTCCGTTGCTGCAGGAGACACAACTGCTGCTGAACACTTGTGAAGAAGAGCTTAAACATTGACTCCAGAGGAGAACAGAAATAATTTAACAGAAGTTTCTCCTCTACCATGAGCTGTCTCAAATGAAAGATTTGAAAAAAATCTCAAGCAGCACAATTTTCAAGTTTGCCGTTGCTAATATTCTTCTCAATGCAAAACAGAAAACTTGTTTTTCTGCCAGAGCAACAACCATGAAAAGGAAGGAGGAAATAAAAAGAGTAAAAAGTGCAGCACGGGGCCTGGTGGAGAGGAAGTTGGGGCGGTTCTCTGGCTGATCAGACGATCTTCTTGATACTGGGTCTCTTGAAGCTGCCGGCACTGCGCTGCTTCTGGACCTGACTGGCTGAACCATGGCGAGTGCGACACCCGCTGGACAAAGCAGAGCTGGGGGACAGCTGGACATTTTCCTTATCAACACCTGGAGGACCACAGGGAGGACAGATAACAAAGTTGTACATTGTTTTAAAAGCATGCTGTATGTGTAACATGTACAGTATGTCAAACAAGAGTGAGGCCATTAGCTACCATCTGTTTAATAATTTCAGGAAAGGATTAAAATTCTAACTCAAATATTTCCTCTGACTTTCCCCTAAATCAGTGGTACCTAACTGGTGGGACATGGTCTAAAAGTGGGCTGTAACCTGTCAATAATTATGTAAGTACATAAGTAAAGGGAACTATAGTTTGACAGGGACTGTTTTGTGAGGTGACACAAGTTCAAGTAAACATTCACACGTAGCTCTCTGTGTCTTTATTTAGTTATAAGGACACACATAACTTAACAGTTACGTTGTAAAAACAGGCCGGAATTAGATTCAACAGCTGTGTCAAGCCCTAATTTCACTCTCTTGTATATGACTTTAAAATTCCCATTTTCTTTCACTTTAGGTAATCAAATTCAAGCGGCAGAATAGAACTGAAATCCACTGACAGGCAAATCGATAAATATAAATAAACAGAATGGGTGTTAAGTTAGTCTAAAGGCCAATTTGAACCCTAAAACTACACTAGCTGAGAACCACGTCTCTAAATTATGTTCATCATGTCACAGAATATTGGTATGTTGTCAGTGTAAGCAGGGTTTTTCCTACATAGAGAAAGTTTTGGCGCCCCGATTTTCAGCAGCCAGCTTCCTCTCATCCACAGCGGCTGGCGCTGATTTGACTGAATCTGAACGTGTGCGCTGTGAAGCAAGCGTTAATGGTATCTCTGTTAGCAGAGTCAGGCTGTACTGGACTCTCCGGTGTCCAGGCCGCCCGCTGGAACCGGGCGGCACAGCGAGAAGTTGCTGCTGACAGGCACGGTGCTCTAGTGGGAGAAACAAAGTGTCTTCCTGTGCTTTCTGACCACAGTCAGAAATCTGTAGCAGGAAAAGTTAACCACCTCCTTGATTTCATGTTGTTTATGGAGAAGGAGAACCAGGAATGCAAGCCATGCAGCCATGGTTGAGCAACGTGCATTGCTGCAACGTATAGTTAAATTTTTCGAGAGGTGCACGTCAGGCTACAGCGTAGGGTCGGTATCTCCGCGTACCTACGTACGTACTCACGGCATAGATTTAATGCAGAAGCATAAATCACGCTTCACTGTGACCCTCAGAAGTACTTGTCTCATTACGCCAATCCTGATTTGCTGGTAAACGCTTGTCCGTCCGCACCAGGTAGTGCCACCTACCATAGTGTGTGCGGATGGCACAGTGTGATTCAAAAACCTCTTCCCACTCGGAGCATATTTCGCGTCAAGGTTAGTTGGCTTACCCCCAATTTCCACCAACTGCGGAACGGCTGCGGATCCACTCCGGAACGGCGGCGGAGTCAATAGGTTTCCATTAAAGTCAATGTGTGTATTTTCACTGACTGCGGAATGGCTGCGTTCCGACTACGTCCCAGCTCCGGCGATCCGCAGCCCTCACGAACAGATACGCAGAGCTTCTATTTTTGACGGATGCCGGAGAGCTCCGCAGCAATTCAGCACAGGGCAGATTGTTATTATTCAAAATAAAATACACTGTGCTGGGCGGATCTACACCTTGTTCGCCCCACGAGGAAGACGTCCTTGAACAGGACTATGGGGGAGACGAAGATAAAGACGAGTCCTGGACCAGACTCCTTCACTGCTTTTAAGGATGGAGGTGAGAGGAGCACGCCAGCTTCTTCTCTCCCCACTGACCTGTTGGACCCAGGACCCATTGTGAGGGGAAAAAGATTGCCCGTCAAGCAGCTTCTCCCTGTCTTCCTGGAGATGGAGGGGCTGGGTTTCCTGTGTATGCCTCCAATTGAGCCACTGAGTCGGACTAGCTTTAGTCAGCCCTGACCGATAAGGCTCTCGGCCAGAGCATTAAACGTCCTCTTGCTCGTCACCGCATACCATGCGGAGATATGGGTCGAGAACGAGAAGACGCAAGACCTCCGATCATCTCTCTCAAAATCCAGAGAGGGCCGAAACTTCAATTGTCATAAACAACCGAAGTCTCTTGCCGGTCCGAGGATTTTGGCATTGTCACTCACAAAAGAAAGAGCTAGGTAAGGGTTGTCTCTGCAGTTAGATTTACATAAGCGTCTTGTGCCATCTTCTTCTTTGTTTACTTTCCGGTACCGGCAGCTGCACGATAGAACGTCATCAACACACCCACTCGCTCGCTGTGAAGTCTCTTCTGGGCTTCCTCAACATCACTGTGGAGATAGGTCAGTGAGACTAGGCTAGGTTCAATCAGTAAGGAAGCTAAATGTTTAGGCAGTAGCGGCCCAGGCCCACAAACGACGGCGGTAGTGCCATTTTTTTTTTAACTCTTTTATAATATTAGAATATAATTATTTTTTTTTTACTAATCGAATATATATTCGAATTTAGAATATTCATTGACAGCCCTACTCTCCTGCAGGGTGGTGGAGGCAATTCGGGAGCTACCATATCCCATAGTGAGACATGGAAACAAATATTATCTAATATAATCATAACCCCCGTTCTTTGAGTAATATGAGTGAGACCCCACAACCCTTCTTGCTGGGCAGGTGATAAGAGGTTGCTTATCTTGAATGACGCTGTGCCATCCGCACACTCTATTTATGGTAGGTGGCACTACTTGGTGCAGATGGACACACATTTACAGCCAATCAGGATTGGTGTAATGAGATAAGTGCTGCAGTGAGGCTTGCTCCCATAGTGAGACATCTCACTCATGTTACTCAAAGAACCGGAGTTATGAATAGAACTTTAAGTAACGTGGTAATCTATGAGGAACACTCACTAAGCTCCCATTTGGGTTTTTGAAAATGACCACAAAGTACCTCCTTTAGATGTTCTGGTCTTGGATTGTGACTTAAATCAGCTGCAGATGGAGCCTGCGGGGGTGTGTGTGTGTGTGTGCGCGCGTGCGTGTGTGTGCGTGTGTGCGTGTGTGTGTGTGTGTGTGAGAGAGGGACCTGGTGAGTGTTGCGAGGTGGCCAGTGAGGTCATGGAGTTGGACAGGTTAAGGTTGGCAGTGATGCTGAGCTGGCTCTGGCTGGTGGGGGGGGGGTAGGGTGAGGTGGGTGTCCTTAGCTGCTCTTCCCCTCGCTCCTCATCAGCTGCTGGAAGGTAGCTGTCAATCAACGCCTCCAGAAACTTGACGATCAGCTCGGCATAGTCAGGTATCTGCGTTTGCTGCAGGGTTAGCAGGTGTGTGTCGGGGTGGCAGAGAAGAAGACAAATGTTAGACTGATGGCCTAAGTGTTGACAGTGTTGACTAGGTGAACACTGCTGAATGATTTATGGATAACCACTGTAAGACAACACTTGCATTATAACACCATATCAACACATACACACCTTGTTCATGTCAACATCTTATGAAATGTATTTAATTTGCATTATATGAAAACATAACTTAATGAATTGGTAACTGGTAAGCGCAAATGTATCCAGCCAATTTAAGTAGCTCATGTTACTGTATTGTGTGAACAGTTAACTTAATTTCTCCTATCCTAGGATGTATGTGTGGTGTAGCTGTCTAGCTACACGACACATACATTCTTACTCCACAGCGCTGTTGAGATACAGTAGGTCTAGCAATATGAGAAGTGTTTTGATAATTTTATTTTAACTGTTTAACTGATAGTATTAATCGGTATTAACGACGGTTAATCATTAATATCCCTTAGAATACTAAGGGATGAGTACTAACTTGAACTTAGAATAATAACTTGAGCATGTCAGTGGCAAAACCAGCACTTTTAGTGGATGCAAATGGAAGGTAAGCAATTGCCCATTAACAATCCATTGCAGCTTGTTTTTCCAGAGCCTTGTTTAATACTAGACCAATTTAAAAAAATGCTGTTCCCATCAGTCACTTAGACACAAAAACTTCCCTTTTTTTTAAAATAAGGGTGGCGTCCAAATGAAGGTTTAGTTTATATGCTGTTATTTAAGGTAAACTAGTGATGATGCATAATTTTGAGTTATTAATCAATTTGGGTATTAATTAATGATAATAAGTAATTGCTACTAAATTATCTCTTGAGATGATCTTAACTTTAGGGCAAGTTAAGGTATAGTTATCAATCACCGCGAGATTAGTGGGCAATGATGATTTAATCTGCTTTAATTTGCTTCTCGGTATGAGACAATGGGAAATATGTTACTTAATCTGGATGGAATTAATATTAGTATGTCATTGAGATGCTAAGCTACTGGAAGTCCCTCTCTTCCTGCAAGAACACTTCTGTAATAAGGAAATACAAGCAGATTAAATTAGTGATAGCTGAATGAAGCTTTGTGAACCATTTCCTTTTTTGTCTGATGTCGGAAGTAAACCTGATCTTGTAATTTAGTAACTTATAATTACGATAATTTTTTCTTTTCGTTAATGCAATGCATGTACCATAAAGTATATGACAGCTATATATGCTGGCATGTATGATGATGAAAGTAGTCCCAAGATTATGGGATAGATAAAGAGGGAGTCTGGATCAATGGAAGTACATTTCCAGGATAACTGCCTGACATCCGGCACGTGAGGTCCCTCGCCTGCCGCTCTTTGTGTGTCCCTGTTCTCAAAATCCCAACAAACAACAAACTTTGAGTCTGCGAGCTACACACTGAAAATGAAAAGTTTTGAAGAAGATTTGGATGCTGCAATAAGGCAGGCCTGCTTGGTTCTTTTTGGGGAATGATTGTAGATTTACAAAGAATACTGTATGTTTATGGCGTTTCCTCTCTAACTGGCACGTTTTGGCAATTGCACCGTGGGCGCGCCATCTGGTGGCGGACATCAGCAGCACATTCTCAAACGTCAATGCAACACCTTTATAAAACATATTATATATAGATATATAGATTATAATAAATCATGATATTTGAATTGTAAAAAGGAAAAAGAACGGGGTTGGGTTTAGGAAAAGAAGAACGGGAAAGCAAACATGACTCCCGGAAATGAGCCCTGGTCTCTGGGGAACGCCAGACAACAACTGACGGTTGTTAAGGCAGAGGCGGAGTGGCAATCGGTAAAGTCTGGGACGGACTAACCTGCCGGCTGCCTGCCCGCGGGACGGACGCTGCCTGCCCGCGAACGGACAATGGCTGCCCGCTGGACGGACGCTGGCTGCCCGCGAACGGACGCGTGGCTGCCGGCTGGCTGGCTGCCCGCGAACGGACGCTGGCTGCCGGCCGCCTGCAAGCGGACGGACACTACCTTTTTAATGCTTTTTAATTAACCGGTTATTTATTTTGTTTCTGTGCTCCACTTCCTGTCCCGCACTATCTGCCGTGGTGCTGAATTGCTGCGGAGCTCTCCGTTGTCCGTCAACAATAGAAGCTCTGCGATATCGCTCCGGAGGGCTGCGGACTGGACGAACTGGGACGGAGTAGGGACGCAGACGCCCGCAGTCAGTGGAAATACACAGATTGACTTTAATGGAAACCTAATGACTCCGACGCGTTCGGAGGCGTTCCGCATCCAGTGGAAATTGCGGTAACTGCCCGCTGGACGGACACTGCCTGCCGGGCCGGCGGTCTCCAAATTTTCCCGGTAGATGTTTTGGTTCCGCTCCGTCGCTGGGTTAAGGCAAAGAATAATGGGGAAAGCAAATGTAATTCAAGGGAAACAAGCCCATGTCTCTGGGGATGCCAACAACGGACGGTTGGGTTAAGAAAAAACAACAACGGGAAAAGCAAACTTCACACGCGGGAAAAGATCTCCGGTCAGCTTGAAAGTCCTGTGTTTTCCGGCGGAGTCAAACATTTAGCTCCACCCACATTGAGACTCCTCGATCTGCGGCGTACTGCAGTCAGGGCTTACTCCGTTTTGGGACAGATTAGTGGGATTGCCGTGGACAATTAACACATAGCGATACACTGGTATGAGCAAATGAGGTTTAACCATTTATCCAGCTAATTTAAATAGCTCACGTTACTGTATTGTGTTAACAGTTAACTTCATTTAATATTGTATGTGGTGTTTTCTTTTGTGGGGGCAAATGTTCCACCAAAACAAGTTCCTTCCTGAGATTATTTAGCAGAGCCACCGTTGCTGCGTCTGGAGTTTAGCCACAAAAGACAAATGTGATTGGTTTAAAGTGGCTATATGTAACTTTCAGTTTTGTTGATTCTAGCGACCGCTTTGGACAAAAGCGGTAGTGTTTTACCACATTTGCTGTTGTAAAGGTCTTTTCTTTACGATGCTGTATTACTGAGTTAGGGGAGGTCATATAGTTGCGATAAATGTTTTGCTCAGACAGAAAATCATTCATTTACAATAAGAGAATAAGTCATTATAATTATAATAATTACAGATGCATCGTTGCATTTCAAGTGTTGCATCCATAGCCTACTTTGGATGTATCGTGAGCTAAACCGGGTAATGTTATCACTCTCACCGTGTAACGAGCCAAAGCATTAAGAGTTTGTT
The DNA here is from genome assembly GCF_004354835.1 of Perca flavescens. Classification (NCBI taxonomy): domain Eukaryota; kingdom Metazoa; phylum Chordata; class Actinopteri; order Perciformes; family Percidae; genus Perca; species Perca flavescens. Next base: position 6,449,423 of record NC_041333.1, read on the forward strand.
GTAGCAACAAATCTAATAATAGCACATTTCACCAAAACCCACGGACGGTTTACACAGGTACAGGGTAGAGCTGTAATCAGGCCTTAAAAGTTAGGCCCGACACAGCCCATGCCCGACAGAATTCGGCCTCTGCCCGACAAGTAGGATACATTTTGATTGACAGCTTTTTAAAAGCCCGAACCCATTTACAGCCCAACATTATTACGCACGCACACAGCTCTTTTGCCTTTCGTCAAGAATGAGTCATTTATACATTTTTTAACATCATTTATTCATGCCTAACGAGGCTATAGGCCATAGAAGTTGGAACAAAGAAATAAAATAAGTCCTCCAGAGGCCAGCCTCCGTTTCACCTCCTCAGCATCTATTTTCACGCTTAATTGAAATACATCACATGACCGCTCATTTACTGCGCAACCCGGAGCACAAGCCCGAGCCCGCCCGAGCCCGTGTAATATGATAGAAATTAAGACCAAACCTGACTGAACCCGTCTGGTTCGGGCAAAGATCTTTAGCTCTAGTACAGGGGGACAAGGAAAAGAAAAATAGTAGGCCAACACAAACACTTACTTAAACAAATGAAAACTGACTACAACCCATCGGCGCATTGTAAAGTTATTTAATGAATAAAATAGACCTATTACATACCTGAGGGCCAATTCGGGGGTGGGTTTTGAATCATTTACAATCCCGTAATTGTCTCCATCTATCACTTTCCCTTTCAGTTCTCCGCTTATTTCCTTCTTTCCTGTGATGGCCCCTGCCCCAGTATTAGCCATAACTATGCCTACTACTTCTAAAATAAAAGTAGGCCTATATAAAGAAATCTCCTGCTACCTTTTAACTGGCTGGATAACGACTACAGGCTTTTTCTGGTGTTATTTTAAATCTGTAACCCATCAGAATGTGTGCTCTAGCGCCGTCTACTGCCGTAAATCATTTTGTGACTTTGTGGGAAAAAAAAAATCGGACAGGGGCAGAGGCATTAATAAAAACTATATAAAACTAGGGTTCTTTTCACTGTTAGTCTCTTTTGCTGTTACTGGTCATTTATGATCACCAGATGGAACATTACACAGTTTCAGAAACATTTCAAAGTTAAATATATAGTCACAGAAATGCAAACAACCCAGAGTGTTTATTTTTTTCCTCTCCTATCCTGTGTGGGTAAGCCGGACTTTACCCAACAGCGCCTGCAATGCAGATTGATAAAGAGGTGAAACCACGTTTAGAAGATGCCTGCTTTATAAATCCAAGTTGTCCGATGCACATTTTCACCATATATTATATTGGCTGTAGGCTGTGTTGTAATTGATTGTTATTTGTTTAATTAAAATTAAATGTTAAAGGTCCCATGACATGGCAGTTTTTGATGTTTTTATATAGGCCTTAGTGGTCCCCTAATACTGTATCTGAAGTATCTTTTATATAGACCTTAGTGGTCCCCATCACTGTATCTGAAGTCTCTTTATATAGACTTTAGTGGTCCCCTAATACTGTATCTGAAGTATCTTTCCTAAATTCAACCTTCGCGGCAGAATTACAGCCAATGGAGCCAGTCCCACAATGAGCTTTCCTTAGTATCTGCTATTTTTGTGTCTGTAGCTATTGAGAGGAGAGAGGGTGGGGCAAGGTGGAGGGTGGGGTGTGGCTTTGACCAACTGCCACTTTGGCTCGCTTGAGTTCATGATGATGTCTCTCTCATGGTGGGCCAAATTCTCTGGGGGCAGAGAGAAAGGAGGTAACCTTGCTCCTTATGACCTCATAAGGAGCAAGATTCCAGATCAGCCCATCTGAGCTTTCATTTTCTCAAAGGCAGAGCAGGATATCCAGGGCTCAGTTTCACCTATCGCCATTTCTAGCCACTGGGGACCATAGGCAGGCTGGGGAACTCATATTAATGTTAAAAAACCTCAAAGTGAAATTTTCATGCCATGGGACCTTAAAATGCATCCATATTGCATTTAAAAAATTGTTGCCCTAATATGGAATATTATTACGCTACAAACCCCAGGAGACATCCTGCTTAAATAAAGTCTCTTCCTTTAAAAAAATGGATTTGAAGCTCAATTAATAAATACTGTAATAAATACTACAAATGCTGCTAGTGTGCAGGATGAAAAAGTCCACATCAACTTCTTTTTTACAATAAAATGTGTCACATGTTTTGTATATCTAGTACACTGTGCTTTTATTCTGTAAATGCACATTCTATAACAGGAGAAAATAATCATTCATACCTTAGAGAAGGGTCCGCAAACCTCCAAAGTCCATTAAAGCCAAAGCCTGTAAATGACAGAGATGTGAGAGAAGGGAAAGAATGGAGATGAGGAGGAGGAGGAGGAGAGGTGACATGAAAGACATGGGAGACAGAGTGAACATGCTTACTTTACAAAGGCACAGAGCTGTGATCCATTTTAAATAACTGTCACAGTTTTAGGTAACTTCCTATTTTAAGCAACAGGTTGTGTCCCAACTGTACAATTAATGGAGTTAACATGCTTGGCCTTGGAGAGCCTTTTTGTAGCATGTTACAGCTCATTCCACATTATGCAACGTCCTGGGTTTGTTTCCAGCCTTGGGACCTTTGATGCATGTCATACCTCCCTCTCCCCATTTCCAGTCTTTTAACATGCTTGGCCTGTACAGAATGTGATAAAGTCAGCGGTATTACTTTGTAAGTAGGAGGGCTGGTACTGGGGGTGACTCTCGGCACACCACACCTGGACGATGCCATGGACAGGATTCAGGAGGTTGGTGTCCTGGCACATGGACAGCACAGTGTTGATCTGGAGTCCAGCAGGTTGTGGCTGAGGAGAAGATACACACAAACACTTATTGTTCAGTCTGTAAAAATAGTGTGTATATGGGTTGACAGCTTACTGTAGCTTTATTAAATTAGAACCACAAGTATTTATATAATTTGACATTGTAGCTCACCGTTGTTATAATTATGGGACAGTTATTACTATGTTTATTTATATCTGTCAACACTTGAACAGCAGCGCCTTCGGTTATTTACTTCCCAAGCCTTTACATCAGGCTAGAGGTCTTCACAGGTCAAAAATGTGGTAGAGATGAAAACCAGAATATTATGTAAAAGACAATATTCTGACTAAGCTGTTTACATTCACTGTTTGTGCATATTCAAAACCTGTTGATATCTCAAGTCTTTCACGTTTAAAAGTAGCTGTGTCCGAATTGTTTAGAGAATTCCCAGTGGGTCTGGTTTTTCATTGCAGGGCCGGCGGTGTTCAGTCATGGCACTGGGTTGAAATCATAGTTGAAATATACAAGGATGCTTTCCTGAGATCACATGACCAGCAGCCGCCCAGAAAGCTAGGGCTCTCGCACTCACCTCCGCATTTTATTGAATACC